>NC_140990.1:109231458-109423268 GCF_052327205.1 Somniosus microcephalus | reverse complement strand
TCTCTCTTCCCCCCCCAGTCGTTCTCTCTCTTCCACCCCAGTCGCTCTCTCTCTTCCCTCCCAGTCGCTCTCTCTCTTCCCCCCCAATCGCTCTCTCTCTTAACCCCCCAGTCGCTCTCTATCTTCACCCCCAATCGCTCTCTCTCTTTCCCCCAGTTGCTCTCTCTCTTCCCCCCCAGTCACTCATTCTCTTCCCCCCAGTCGCTCTCTCTCTTCCCCCCCAGTCGCTCTCTCTCTTCCCCACCAGTCGCTCTCTCTCTTCCCCCCCAGTCGCTCTCTCTCTTCCCCCCCAGTCGCTCTCTCTCTCCCCCCCAGTCGCTCTCTCTCTTCCCCCCCAGTCGCTCTCTCTCTTCCCCCCAGTCGCTCTCTCTCTTCCCCCCCAGTCGCTCTCTCTCTTCCCCCCAGTCGCTCTCTCTCTTCCCCCCCCAGTCGCTCTCTCTCTTCCCCCCCAGTCGCTCTGTCTCTTCCCCCCCCAGTCGCAATCTCTCTTCCCCCCAGTCGCTCTCTCTCTCTTCCCCCCAGTCGCTCTCTCTCTTCCCCCCAGTCGCTCTCTCTCTTCCCCCCCAGTCGCTCTCTCTCTTCCACCCCCCAGTCGCTCTCCCTCTTCCCCCCCAGTCACTCTCTCTCTTCCCCCTCAGTCGCTCCCTCTCTTCCCCCCAGTCACTCTCTCTCTTCCCCCCAGTCGCTCTCTCTCTTCCCCCCCAGTCGCTCTCTCTCTTCCCCCCCAGTCGCTCTCTCTCTTCCCCCCCAGTCGCTCTCTCTCTTCCCACCCAGTCGCTCTCTCTCTTCCCCCCCAATCGCTCTCTCTCTCTCTTCCATCAACAACATGCCCTCGAAAAAGCCTCGGCACCGCCGGGCACTCTAGCTAGTAGCTCATATAAGAACTGTACAACATAACTCATCCACAACAGGAAGAAAGTGCCCGAGATGGCAAAGAGTAAAATGATGGAATTTCTCCAGCTCTCCATTTCTGGGTCTCTCTGATTCTCTCCATTGCTGTTGGCCCGGCCCGTAGTCTCCTGCAGGCTTTACTTGCTGCTAGACTGTAACTGATGGCCAGAGCATTGAGCAGCAGAATCAGGAGAAACGGAAGACAAGGGTTTAAAAGGCGATTAGACCAATCAAAGGCTGTCCATAGCAGTGATGTATAACGGATATCCCTCAATCTGCAACACCACGGGACATTATTAATTATGTAGATGGACTCGTGTATAAACTACCAGGGAACGCTTTTAAAACATCCCAGCGCACAGACCGTTCCTATAACCACAGCTGCCGTTTTCTTGGTACAATATTCTTTTTTCAACTTCTGGCAAGAAATACCCACAAATCGATCAAAGGTGAATGCGACCGTTAACCAAACAGAACTGTCTCTTGCTGCATGAATTAAAGTAATGCTGAGAGAGCACGCGCGAGTGATGGACAGAAAGCTACCTGGGAAATAAATACCCGGAATCCGGTTTAATATCACAGTGGTGATAATGACCAGGAGATCCGTCACCACCATGGACACCAGGTACAGAGTGATACATCTGGAGAAACCGCACCTTCCTCGAGACAGGATCACAATCGCCACTAAATGAACTGTAAGAGATACAGAGAGTGTCGTTTTCAGAAGAGACTCACAGCAGAAGTTTTAAAGTGACCGTATTTGTATGATTTTTCTTTACAAATCAGTCATCATCTAATTGAATGGCAGAACAGGCTCGAGGGGAACATTGGCCTTCTCCTGTTCCTATGATCCTTTGTTCCAGCATCGATACTTGAAGTGATGGGAACTGATATAAATATCTAAGTTGGAGCGTAGTCTGGCCAGAGATCTCGGGTGAATGAAAAATAATATTTAAACTCATAGGAAAAGTAAATCCATTAAAATAAAAATAAATTTCTAATAAGTAAAGGAATCGATTGTGTAATGATGAATAAAATCTATCCATAAGTAATACATTTGGATTTAAGATCATGAATTAAAAAAACACAAACAACACCATAACAATGAAATAAAAAGCAAAATAAATTGATTACAAACAATGAAACAAATATTGTGCAGCCTTGTATTATGTGACCCCCTGACAGGTCGCTCAATGTATTAGAACCGCTTCACATTCACAGACACAACAGCCAGTCCGTCAGAGGCAGGCCCCACAAACAAGAGGGAGACCATTAACAAGTTACTCTCGGAATGGCGGCATTGTTTGAGTATAGTCTAGAGGAGCGTGTGATATGCAGGCCCTTCTTCAATAGTCCAGCTAAACCGTATGAATGGGTACAGCAGCCCGGACTGGGCTAACTTCATTGTTCTGATTATTAATCGCACTTTGAGCTATAATAAACTTCAATAAGTTCATTCCTAAAACCAGATCACAACTTCGTTACTTATAGAATTAATTCATCAGTTGTTAACTTATAAATCATTCAACCCAAACAGTTAGCAATTAAAGCATTTGACAATTTTTATCCAGGAGCGACATTTTTCTGGAATCCAAGAAAGTCATTGATTTTCTCGTTAAGAAATCCGGTACAAAAACAGGTAATGCAAGAGGAACAAATTCCCTGTAATTCCTGTAGCCATGTCTATTAAAGTCACGGGTGGGGAGCCACGGGGCCGTGCTGTCCGGGCGAGGTAGGTTCTGGACCCAAGTGCAGAGACGAGGCGAGAAGCAAATATACAGTACTTTGTTTGAACTTTACTTTACTAGATTCACACATTACCAGATTCACACAAGGAAAACAATAACATACATAAGAACTCCAGACAAGCTACCAAACGGCTAGTCAAGATAGGAACTCAGGACAGCTTCCATGAGGCAACCCACTTGTCCAGACTGAGTTCGAGATAAGCCAGCACAAGGGCAACCGGCTTGCCGAGACGAGACTCGAGACAAGCTACCACAGGGGTAATCGGCTTATCAATACCGAGCTCAAGACAAGCTTCCACATAGCAACACGCTTGTCCAAACAGCACCTTACCAAGACTAAACAAATTGTCAGCACCTAGTCAAGACCGAGAACAAAAGGCAGAACAACAGACTTAGATACAAGCAACAACCATGGCAACCAGCTTGTCAAGGCAAGCTGCCACAGAGCAAAGGCTAGTCAAGACAGAGCACCTAGTCAAGACAGAGAACCTTGTCAAGACTAACTCCCTTGTGAGGACTGAGCCCAGCGGGAAGGAACCACAGAACATATATACCACAAATCTCAGGTGAAACTCATAAACCCAATAACAGTCAATTAAGAATAAACACATGAAACTAGAAACAATTAACTAAGGAAAATAAAGTGAAGGTGCCATCTAGAGGTTATTGAATGAACTGACTGGCACCCTCACAGGACCCCCTCCCCTAGGAACGGCTCCTGACGTTCCCCTTGGACGATCAGGATGGTGACAGCGAAAATCCCTGAGAAGTTCAGGATCCGCAATAAACAGGGCTCTAATACATAGGATTATCATACACAAGATTCGAAAAACCAAAGTTCTAATACACAGCATCCTAATGCACAGGATTCTAATATACAGGATTCTAATACACAAGAAAATCATTTAAATGAACATAGAGCAAATGCTTAAATTCTCTACACTTCTGAACTAAAGTGGTATGGATACCCAAGGGGGGGAAAGACTTAAAAGGCTCAAACTAGATATATCCAAAGTCACAGTCACACGAGTACAAGAATAGCCAACCACGCACCCTCTTGGGCCTTTAGAACAAAGTCATAAATGAAAAAGTCTGTATTACTACACATGGTGAATTCTCTTGGATTTTCCAAGCAATGATATTTCCCATTCCGGCTTTTCACGAACTGCAGATGTTCAAAAATCTCAAGACAGAATCATCCTCCTCATCCACTAGCGGCAGGGACATGTCATGGCGATCATATGACCAAAACTTTGTAAGCAACGGAGCCATCGTTCTCCAGAGTTAGCACGCTCAATGGATTATATTTGTCCAGAGAATTCAGAAGTATCTTATCCAGGAGAGCTGGAAAGTTATCTTTTGTCCAGAAGAACTCGAAAGTTTCTAACTTTTCTAGAAGAACTTGAAAGCTTAACACGATAAAGGTCCAGTAGACTTGAAAGTTCACTTGAATTTAACATAGGAGACCTGAAGGTTCCGTCGAAAATTAACACAGTAGAAGCCCAGGAAACTTGAAAATTAAATAGAAAGTTAGCTGAATGAAAGCCAGGAAATTTGAAAATTCACTCAAAATTCTAACACTATGAAGGCCAAACAGGAGGCCTGAGAGTTCACTTGGGGGTCTAACACAGTAGAGGCCCAAGAAGCTTGAGAGTTTACTTGGGGGTCTAACACAGTAGAGGCCCAGGAAGCTTGAAAGTTAACTAGAAAGTTAACAAAATGAAAGTCCAGGAAACTTGAAAGCTCACTCGAAATTTTAACACAATGAAGGCCCAGGAGACTTGAGAGTTCACCTGGGGGTCTAACACAGTAGAGGCCCAGGAGACTCAAACGTTTTACTTGAAAGTTTAACACTATGAAGGCCCAGCAGACTTGAAAGTTCGCTTGAATTTAACATAGAAGGCTTAAAAGTTCACTCGAACGTTTAACACAGGAGACTTAACAGTTCACTTGAACATTTAACACAGTGGGGGTCTTCTTCCTAGGAGACTCAAAAATAAAACACAAAAACACAGCGGGGAAAGTATCTAAACGGGCAAGAATAAAACAAAATTCCTCCATCGCTGCTGGGTCCATAGGGGCTCAGTCCTACTGTTACGGGTGGGGGGCCACAGGGCCGTGCAGATACGGGACCGTGCTCTCTGGGCAAGGTAGGTTCTGGACCCAAGTGCAGAGACGAGGCGAGAAGCAAATATACAGTACTTTGTTTGAACTTTACTTTACTAGATTCACACATTACCAGATTCACACAAGGAAAACAATAACATACATAAGAGCTCCAGACAAGCTACCAAACGGCTAGTCAAGATAGGAACTCAGGACAGCTTCCATGAGGCAACTCACTTGTCCAGACTGAGTTCGAGATAAGCCACCACAAGGGCAACCGGCTTGCCGAGACGAGACTCGAGACAAGCTACCACAGGGGTAATCGGCTTATCAATACCGAGCTCAAGACAAGCTTTCACATAGCAACACGCTTGTCCAAACAGCACCTTATCAAGACTAAGCAACTTGTCAGCACCTAGTCAAGACCGAGAACAAAAGGCAGAACAACAGACTTAGATACAAGCAACAACCATGGCAACCAACTTGTCAAGGCAAGCTGCCACAGAGCAAAGGCTAGTCAAGGCAGAGCACCTAGTCAAGACAGAGAACCTTGTCAAGATTAACTCCCTTGTGAGGACTGAGCCCAGAGGGAAGAAACCACAGAACATATATACTACAAATCACAGGTGAAACTCATAAGCCCAATAACAGTCAATTAAGAATTAACACAGGAAACTAGAAACAATTAACCAAGGAAAATAAAGTGAAGGTGCCATCTAGAGGTTACTGAAGGAACTGACTGGCACCCTCACAGGACCCCCTCCCCTAGGAACGGCTCCTGACGTTCCCCTTGGACGATCAGGATGGTGACAGCGATAATCCCTGAGAAGTTCAGGATCCGCAATAAACAGGGCTCTAATACATAGGATTCCCATACACAAGATTCGAAAAACCAAAGTTCTAATACACAGGATTCTAATACACAGGATTCTAATACACAAGAAAATCATTTAAATGAACATAGAGCAAATGCTTAAATTCTCTACACTTCTGAACTATAGTGGTATGGATACCCAAGGGGGGGAAGGACTTAAAAGGCTCAAACTAGATAAATCCAAAGTCACAGTCACACAAGTACAACAGTAGCCAACCACGCACCCTCCTGGGCCTTTAGAACAAAGTCAAAAATGAAAAGTCTGTATTAGTACACATGGTGAATTCTCTTGGATTTTCCAAGCAATGATATTTCCCATTCCGACTTTTCACGAACTGCAGATGTTCAGAAATCTCAAGACAGAATCATCCTCCTCATCCACTAGCGGCAGGGACATGTCATGGCGATCATATGACCAAAATCTTTGTAATCAACGGAGCCATCGTTCTCCAGAGTTAGCACGCTCAATGGATTATATTTGTCCAGGAGAACTCAAAAGTATCTTATCCAGGAGAGCTGGAAAGTTATCTTTTGTTCAGAAGAACTCGAAAGTATCTAACTTTTCTAGAAGAACTTGAAAGCTTAACATGATAAAGGTCCAGTAGACTTGAAAGTTCACTTGAATTTAACATAGGAGACTTGAAAGTTCCCCCGAAAATTAACACAGTAGAAGCCCAGGAAACCTGAAAATTAACTAGAAAGTTAGCACAATGAAAGTCCAGGAAATTTGAAAATTAACTCAAAATTCTAACACTATGAAGGCCAAACAGGAGGCCTGAGAGTTCACTTGGGGGTCTAACACAGTAGAGGCCCAAGAAGCTTGAGAGTTGACTTGGGGGTCTAACACAGTAGAGGCCCAGGAAGCTTGAAAGTTAACTAGAAAGTTAACACAATGAAAGTCCAGGAAACTTGAAAGTTCACTCGAAATTTTAACACAATGAAGGCCCAGGAGACTTGAGAGTTCACCTGGGGGTCTAACACAGTAGAGGCCCAGGAGACTCAAAAGTTTTACTTGAAAGTTTAACACTATGAAGGCCCAGCAGACTTGAAAGTTCGCTTGAATTTAACATAGAAGACTTAAAAGTTCACTCGAAAATTTAACACAGGAGACTTAATAGTTCACTTGAACATTTAACACAGTGGGGGTCTTCTTGCTGGGAGACTCAAAAATAAAACACAAAGACACAGCGGGGAAAGTACCTAAACGGGCAAGAACAAAACAAAATTCCTCCATCGCTGCTGGGTCCATAGGGGCTCAGTCCTACTGTCACGGGTGGGGAGCCACGGGGCCGTGTAGATACGGGACCGTGCTCTCCGGGCAAGGTAGGTTCTGGACCCAAGTGCAGAGACGAGGCGAGAAGCAAATATACAGTACTTTGTTTGAACTTTACTTTACTAGATTCACACATTACCAGATTCACACAAGGAAAACAATAACATACATAAGAACTCCAGACAAGCTACCAAACGGCTAGTCAAGATAGGAACTCAGGACAGCTTCCATGAGGCAACCAACTTGTCCAGACTGAGCTCGAGATAAGCCACCACAAGGGCAACCGGCTTGCCGAGACGAGACTCGAGACAAGCTACCACAGGGGTAATCGGCTTATCAATACCGAGCTCACGACAAGCTTCCACATAGCAACACGCTTGTCCAAACAGCACCTTATCAAGACTAAGCAACTTGTCAGCACCTAGTCAAGACCGAGAACAAAAGGCAGAACAACAGACTTAGATACAAGCAACAACCATGGCAACCAGCTTGTCAAGGCAAGCTGCCACAGAGCAAAGGCTAGTCAAGACAGAGCACCTAGTCAAGACAGAGAATCTTGTCAAGACTAACTCCCTTGTGAGGACTGAGCCCAGAGGGAAGAAACCACAGAACATATATACTACAAATCACAGGTGAAACTCATAAGCCCAATAACAGTCAATTAAGAATTAACACAGGAAACTAGAAACAATTAACCAAGGAAAATAAAGTGAAGGTGCCATCTAGAGGTTACTGAAGGAACTGACTGGCACCCTCACAATTAATTGATGTCCCTTTGTGTTCTCATGGCGTGTTCAATTCTGAAACGGTCAGAGGCCCACGTTCACCATTCCCATCTTCCACTCACACTACCCGGGGGCTCTTCAGTTCAATATGGGATTGTCTTTGAACAGAGGGGAAGGGTTTCTGCACTCTATACAATGTTACACCTGTTGGAGTTCACTACTTGTTTCACAGCCGATGAGCAGATGAGGAACATAGGAACAGGAGGAGCCCATTCAGACCCTCCAGCATGTTCCGCCATTCAATGAGATCATGGAGGCTGTGTATCTCAACTCAATTTACCCGCCTCAGTTCCAAATCCCTTAATATCCTCACAAAAGCAAAATACTGCGGATGCTGGAAATCTAAAATAAAAACAGAAATGATGAAAGTACTCAGGCAGCATCTGTGGAGAGAGAAACTGAGTTAACGTTTGAGGTCGATGACCTTTCATTGGAACTGGAAAGTGTTACAGATATATCAGGTTTAATTAAGTACAGAGGCATAGAAAGGAGGGATGGGAGGAAGGAACAAAAGGGAAAGTCTGTGATAGGGTGAAAGGCAGGAGAGATCGAATGACAAAAGGGATAATGGTGCAAGGCAAAGGGGGTGGCAGTGGACAAGTAAAGGAACAAAAGACGGGTCTGGAAGACGTGTAAAGTGGTATGGCAGAATCAGCACCTGCTGTCCGATAAATGGGGCCAAAGGTTATGATCTGAAATGACTGAACTCAGTGTTGAGTCCAGAAGGCTATAAAGTGCCGAATCGAAAGATGAGGTGCTGTACCTCGAGTTTTTGTTGAGCTTCATTGGAACAGTGATAACTTTAATATCCTTTCCTAACAAAATGTATTTGTCTGATTTTTGACATTTTCATTTGACCTAACCCCAATAGCTTTTTGGGAGAGCAAATTCCAGATTTCCACTACTCCTTGTGTGAAGAGGTGCTTCCTGAAATCAATCTTGAACGGCCTGGTTCTAATTTTAAGATTACACCCCCTTATGCTGGACTTCCCCACCAGAGGGAAACATTGTCTGCATCAATCCTAACAAATCATTTTATCGTCTTAAACACCCATTAATCTTCTATACTCAGGAATACAAACAATGTTTATGCAACCTGTTCTCATAATTTTACCCTCTCAGCCCGGTATCATTCTGGTGAATCTGGGCTGCGCCCCCTCCAAGGCCAATAAATCCTTCCTGAGGTGTGGTGCCCAGAACTGATCGCAGTTCTTCAGATGTGGTCCAAGCAGAGCTTTAGTATTCCAGCACCCTTGAGATAAAGGCTTGCATTTAATTAGATAATGAATAACTTACTGCAATACCTTACCTGGGACAGCAATAACTGCAAGGGCAGTGTAATAAATGGCATATACTAGGCCTCTGGGCAGGGAGTGCCCTCTGGGCAGGGAGTGCATTTTGTGTGAGAAGCAGCGATGTCTGTTCGGGATCCCACACACGCTCTGTTCGACATTCAAAGGGACCTTTATTATATTGTTGTCAAACCCCAGAGACACAATTAGATAACATCAACATTAATGTTAGTTACAGTCAATGAACAAACAAGTTAGGTGACATCACCATTAACGTTAGGTACATCAGCTTAATGTTACTTACAATCATTGAACAAACAAGTTAATGTGTCGGTTTTACCTTTATTTTTGATGCAATATATCTATATATATAAACGGATCGATCTGTCTGTCTGTCTATCTGTCTGTCTGTCTGTCTGTCCTCGGGTGTGCATCTGTCCAGCTATGCGCTCGAAAGTTATAGAGCGTAGATACGCGTGCGTTATGTCAAAAGAAAGCTTACAGATCCAAAACGGTCGTAAGCATTATTTACGTTTCGGCAGGACAAAAATCGCGCCGGCGGTATCCGAAAAACGTTCAACATTCCACTCATTAGCATCTCTTATCTGCCTCATTAGCGATAGAATGACCTCGAGGTCCACCATTCGTACGCCGGGTTCCTGGCGCGTGCGGCCGGGTCCTCCTACATACGAGTGATGGGACGATTGACCAATCCTACACATTGGTGACCTGACGGTCTCGACCAATCGGTGCATGTGTGGGCGGGCCTTATCGTTCTGAACTGAGGTGAGTCGCCGCCATCTTGATTCCAAACTTTTCCTTTCTTTTTCCCGCTTTCTGCGTCTTTAAAGAAACCGTTGCTTTTAAAAACACCTATTCTTTAAAAAAAAGTTAATTACCTTCTAAATCTTTTATCTAATCCCATTAATTTTGCTACCTTTCCCCGTTTTTCCAGGTAGGCCTCGAAGCCTCAACCTCTCCTCGCACCCACGCCCGAGATAGGCACCTACTGGCCCCAGTCAACAAGCGGTCCCCGATCGCCGCCATCTTTGTGGAGGCTGGAGGGGCGGGTCTCAGCCGAGCGCCGCTACCGCCGCCATCTTAGTAAAGGCGGGTAGGGCAGAGGTCAGCGCGCGCAACTTGAGTCCGGCCCGGCCTCACGTGGTAGGTTGCGCGGCGGCATCTATCTCGCTCTCTGCTCTTGAAGCCGGCTCAGGCTGGGGGTGGGGTCTCTCTCTCTGCTATTGAAGCCGGCTCGGGCGGGGGTGGGGTCTCTCTCTCTGCTCTTGAAGCCGGCTGGGGCGGGGGGGTGGGGTCTCTCTGCTCGTGAAGCAGGCTCGGGCGGGGGCCGGGGTCTCTCTGCCCTTGAAGCCAGCTCGGGCGGGGGGGGGGTTTCTCTGCTCTTGAAGCCGGCTCGGGCGGGGGGCGGGGCTACAGAGATCAGGCCTCCGGAAATCGGGGGGGGCGATCCTCGGGAGATCGGGGTGGGGGGCGAGCCTCGGGAGATCGGGGGGTGGGCGGCGAGCCTCGGGAGATCGGGGGGTACGAGCCTAGGGAGAGCGGGGGCGCAAGCCTCGGGAGATCGGGGGGGGTTGGGGCGAGCCTCGGTAGATTGGGGGGGGCCGAGCCTCGGGAGATCGGGGGGCGAGCCTCGCGGGGGGGAGCGAGCCTCGGGAGATCGGGAGGGAGGAAAGCCTCGGGAGATCGGGTGGGGTGGGGAGCGAGCCTCGGTGGGGGGGTGAGCTCGGGAGATCGGGGGGGTGGGGGCGAGCCTCGTGGGGGGGGGGGCGAGCCTCGGGAGATCGGGGGGGCGTGGCTCGGGAGATCCGAAGGGGCGCGGCTCGGGAGATCGGGGGGGCGGGGCTCGGGAGATCGGGGGGGGGGCTCGGGAGATCGGGGGGCTCGGAGATCGGGGGCGGGGCTTGGGAGATCGGGGGCGGGGCTCGGGGGTTCGGGGCGGGGGGGAGCCTCGGGAGATCGGGGGGGCAGCCTCGGGAGATGGGGGGGTGGGGGGAGCCTCGGGAGATCGGGGGGCGGTTGTTTGGGGACTCCACCCCTGCCCCCTCCCTCTCCCTCCCCTCCCCCCTCCCCATTCCCACACCCCTCCCCTCCCCCTTCCCCCCTCCCCTCCCCCCGCTCCCTTTCCCCTCCCCTCCCCCCACTCCCTCTCCCCTCCCGTCCCCTCCCCCGCCTCCTCTCCCCCTCCCCCCCCTCACCCCCTCACCCTCGCCCCTCCTCCCCATCCCCCCTCCTCCCCCTCCCCAATCTCACCTCCTCCCTCCCCTCCCCTCCCCCCTCCCCTCCCCCCTCCCCTCCCCCTCCCCTCCCCTCCGCCCCCGCCCTCCTCCCCTCCCCCCTCCCCTCCCCCTCCCCTTCCTCCCCTCCCCTCCCCCTCCCCTCCCCCTCCCCTTAGACCCCTCCCCTTCCCCCCCTCCCCTTCCCCCCTCTTCCCCCATCTTCCCCCCCAGTAACTCTCTCTCTTCACCCCAGTCGCTCTCTCTCTTCCCCCCAGTCACTCTCTCTCTTACCCCTCAGTCGTTCTCTCTCTTCCCCCAGTCGCTCTCTCTCTTCCCCCAGTCACTCTCTCTGTTCCCCCCAGTCGCTCTCTCTCTTCCCCCCCAGTCGCTCTCTCTCTCTCTTCCAACAACAACATGCCCTCGAAAAAGCCTCAGTACCGCCGGGCACTCCAGCTAGTCTATCTATATATATAAAACGAATCGTTCTGTCTGTCTGTCTATCTGTCTGTCTGTCCTCGGGTTTGCGTCTGTCGGCTATGCGCTCGAAAGTTATAGAGCCTACCTACGCGTGCGTTACCTCCAAAGAAAGCTTACGGTTCTGGGACGGTCGTAAGGGTGTTCACTTTTCGGTCGGACGAAAATTGTTCGCGCCTTATACAAAAAACCTTCAAAATTAAACTCATTATCTGCTACTTAGCATTGATTGACTGACGTCATGGTTCGACCAATCCTGTGCCGTCACGATTGACCAATCCTACAGTACAGTCCCCTGATGGTTGGCCAATCGGTGTGTGTGTGGGCGGGAGTAATCATTTTCATCTCAGGGATGTGCCAGCCATTGCCTCAAGCTAAAAACACCATTTACTTCCAGCTCAAAATCTGCTGATGCAGCTTCGAAAACGTTAGTATCTCTTATGTTATTTTTACAAGATTTACCAAAAACGTTTTATAAGTACTTTCACTTTCATCTTTCAAGGTATTAAAAGGTAGAAATGTTGCCCAGCAGCAGATTCTCAAAGGGACAGAGAAAAAGGGCCCAAAAGCCTGGGACTCGATTTTAAATGTTGCCCGGCAGCAGATTCACAGAGGGACAGACAGACAGGGCCTGAAAGCCTGGTATTCGATTTAAAATGTTGTCCGGCTGCGGATTGAGAAATGGACAGAGAGACAAGGCCCAAAAGCCTGGGACTCCATTTAAAATGTTGCCTGGCACCAGATTCACAGAGGGGCACAGAGAGGCCCCAAAGCCTGGCACTCGATTTAATCTGCCCGGCCCAAAACAGCCCTGGTAAAGCCGGGCTCCCGCAGCTATCCTTTTTATAATATGGTTACCAGAATTGTAAGCAGTACTCCAAGTGTGGTCTAAACAAGCTTCGATACAGGTTTAGCATAACTTCCCTACTTTTCAATTCTATCCCTCTAGAAATAAACCCTAGTGCTTGGTTTGCTTTTTTATGGCCTTGTTAACCTGTGTCGCTATTTTTAGTGATTTGTGTATTTGTACTCCGAGATCGCTTTGCTTCTCTACCCCACCCAGACTCGCACCCTCCATGTAGTATCTGACCTCCCTATTCTTCCTACCAAAATGTAATACCTCACATTTATCTATGTTGAACCTCATTTTGCCAATTATTTGCCCATTCTGCAAATTTATTAATGTCCTCCTGTAATTTGTTGCAGTCCTCCTCAGTATTGACTATCCCCCCAATTTGGTGTCATCTGCAAATTTAGAAATTGTCTTGAATATACTCAATGATTCAGCCTCCACAGCCCTCTGGGGCAGAGAATTCCAAAGATTCACCACCCTCTGAGTGAAGAAATTACTCCTCATCACAGTCCTAAATGGCCGACCCCTTATCCTGAGACTGTGACCCCTAGTTCTAGACTCTCCAGCCAGGGGAAACAGCCTCTCAGCATCTACCCTGTCAATCCCCCTCAGAATCATATATTTTCCAATGAGATCACAAACTCCCGATGAGTCAGTTACTTATGAGTATAATGGTGTCTCTATTATAAGAACTGCTTCTGTTGTGTTTATGTTCATTTGATAAACAAAGACCATTGATCAAACGACTCTCTGTCTTCTGTTTTCAAATAAAATACATGGGTGGTAGTTGTCTTTAAGCCTCCAAACAGTAGTGGTAATGTAGGGGATGGCGTCAAACAGGAAATTAGAGATGCATGTAACAAGGGTACTACTGTAATCATGGTGACTTTAATCTACATATAGCCTGGCCAAACCAAATTAGCAATAATACTGTGGAGGATGAATTCCTGGAGTGTGTACGAGATGGTTTTTTAGACCAGTACGTTGAGGATCCAACTAGGGAACAGGCTATCCTCGATTGGGTATTGTGCAATGAGAAGGGGTTAATTAATAATCTTGTGCAGGGTCCTTTAGGGAAGTGTGACCATAACATGATAGAATTCTTCATTAAAAAGGAAAGTGAAGAAGTCCAATCTGAAACCAGGGTCCTAAATCTAAACAAGGGAAACTACAAAGGTATGAGGAGTGAGTTGACGATGGTAGATTGGGGAGCTTCATTAAAAGGCATGACGGTGGATAGGCAATGGCTAACATTTAAGGAACGAATGCATGAATTGCAACAGTTATACATTCCTTTCTGGCACAAAAACACAAATGGAAAAGCGGCCCAACCATGGCGAACAAAAGAAATTAAGGATAGTATTAGATCCAAAGAGGAGTCATATAAAGTTGTCAGAAAAAGTAGCAATCCTGAAGATTGGGAGCAGTTTAAAGTTCAGCGATAAATGACCAAGAGATTGATTAAGGGGGAAAAATAGAGTATGAGAGTAAACTTTCAAGGAACATAAAAGCGGATTGTAAAAGCTTCTACAAGTATGTAAAAAGAAAAATATTAGTGAAGACAAATGTAGGTCGCTTACAGTCAGAAACGGGAGAATTAATAATGGGGAACAAGGAAATGGCAGAACAATTAAACAAATACTTTGGTTCTGTCTTCATGGAAGAGGACACAAATAACTTCCCAGAAATGCTAGGGAACCAAGGGTCTAGTGAGAAGGAGGAATTAAAGGAAATTAGTATCAGTAAAAAATAGGGCGGGTGAAATTAATGGGACTGAAAGCTGATAAATTCCCAGGGCCTGATAATCTGCATCCCAGAATACTAAAAGAAGTAGCCATGGAAATAGTGGATGCATTGGTTGTCATCTTCCAAAATTCTATAGATAATGGAACAGTTCCTGCAGATTGGAGGTTGGCAAATGTAACCCCACTATTTAGAAAAGGAGGGAGAGAGAAAACAGGGAACTACAGACTGTTTAGCCAAATATCAGTAGTAGGGAAAATGCTACAGTCTGTTATAAAGGATGTGATAACAGAACACTTAGAAAATATCAACGGGATTAGACAAAGTCAACATGGATTTATGAAAGGGAAATTGTGTTTGACAAACCTACTGGAGTTTTTTGAGGATGTAACTGGTAGAATAGATAAGGGAGAACCAGTGGATGTGGTGTATTTGGATTTTCAGAAGGTATTTGATAAAGTCCCACATAAGAGGTTACTGTGCAAAATTAAAGCGCATGGGATTGGGGGTAATATACTGGCATGGATTGAAAATTGGTTAACAGACAGGAAACAGAGAGTAGGAATAAATGGGTCTTTTTCGGGTTGGCAGGCGGTGACTAGTGGGGCACCGCAGGGATCAGTATTAGGGCCTCAGCTATTCACAATATATATCAATGATTTGGATGAGGGAACCAAATGTAATATTTCCAAGTTTGCTGACGACACAAAACTAGGTGGGATTGTGAGTTGTGAGGAAGATGCAAAGAGGCTTCAAGGCGATTTAGACCAGTTGAGTGAGTGGGCAAATACATGGCAGGTGCAGTATAATGTGGATAAATGTGAAGTTATCCACTTCGGTAGGAAAAACAGAAAGGTAGAGAATTATTTAAATGGTGCTAGATTGGGAAATGCTGATGTACAAAGGGACCTGGGTGTCCTTGTACACCAGTTACTGAAAGCAAACATGCAGGTGCAGCAAGCAGTTAGGACGGCAAATGGTATGTTGGCCTTCATTGCAAGAGGATTTGAGTACAGGAGCAAGGAAGTCTTACTACAGTTGTACAGGGCCTTGTTGAAACCACACCTGGAGTACTGTGTGCAGTTTTGGTCTCCTTACCTAAGAAAGGATATACTTCCCATAGAGGGAGTGCAGCGAAGGTTCACCAGATTGATTCTTGGGATGGCAGGACTGTCGTATGAGGAGAGATTGGGCCGACGAGGCCTGTATTCACTAGAGTTTAGAAGAATGAGAGATCTCATGGAAACGTATAAAATTCTGACAGGGCTAAACAGACTGGATGCAGGGAGGATGTATTCCCTGGCTGGGGGATCTAGAACGAGGGGTCACAGTCTCAGAATACGGGGTAGGACATTTCGAACTGAGATGAGGAGAAATTTCTTCACTCAGAGGGTGGTGAACCTGTGGAATTCTGTACCACAGAAGGCTGTGAAGGCCAAGTCACTGAATATATTTAAGAAGGAGATAGATAGATCTAGACACAAAAGGCATCATGGGGTGTGGGGAGAGAGCGGGAATATGGTATTGAGATAGAGGATAAGCCATGATCATATTGAATGGCGGAGCAGGCTCGAAGGGCTGGATGGCCGACTCCTGCTCCTATTTTTCTATGTTTCTATTTTCTATATTTCTATGTAAAAGGATTAGGATCGTCCGAACAGGCTGCACCCTAGAAAAATGGGATAAAGCTGAAGTGAATCATAGAATCTTAGAAAGCCGAAAGAAGACTTGCATTTATATAACGCTTTTCACGACCGCCAGACATCTCAAAGCGCCCTTACAGCCAATGAAGTACTTCTGAAGTGTAGTCACTGTTGTAATGTAGGAAACGCGGCAGCCAATTTGAGCACAGCAGGATCCCACAAACAGCAATGTGATAAAGACCAGATAATCTGTTTTTGTTATGTTGATTGAGGGATAAATATTGTCCAGGACAGGAGGAGGTCATTCGACCCATCGTGCCTGTGCCGGCTCTTTGAAAGAGCTATCCAATTAGTCCCACTCCCCCGCTCTTTCCCCCATAGTCCTGCAATATTTTCCTTTTCAACTATTTATCCAATTCCCTTTCAAAAGTTACTATTGATTCTGCTTCCACCGCCCTTTCAGGCAGCGCATTCCAGATCACAACAATACCCTTTTGGCTGGTCTCCCATCTTTCACGCTCCGCAAACTTCAGCTCATCCAAAACTCTGCTGCCCGTGTCCTAACTCGCACCGAGTCCCAGTCACCCATCACTCCTGTGCTCACTGACATGCTCCCGGTCCACCAATGCCTCATGCAATTAAATTCTAATCCTTGTTTTCAAATCCCTCCATGTCCTCGCCCCTCCCTATCTCAGTAATCTTCTCCCACCCTACAACAACCCCCCCGAGATCTCTGCGCTCCTCCATTTCTGTCCTCTTGCGCATCCCCGATTTTAATCGCTCCACCAGTGGCGGCCGTTCCTTCAGCTGCCTGGGCCCTAAGCTCTGGAATTCCCTCCCTAAACTTCTCAGCCTCTCTCTCCTCCTTTAAGAAGCTCCTTAAAACAACCTCTTTGACCAAGTCTTTGGCCATCTGCCCTAATACCTCCTTCTGTGGCTCGGTGTCAAATTTTGTTTGATAATCGTCCTGTGAAGCACCTTGGGACGTTTTACTACATTAAACGCGCTGTATAAATACAAGATGCTACGTAGAAAAATTATTCCCATCTCCCCTCTGGTTCTTTTTCCAATCACCATGAATCTGTGTCCTCTGGTTCCCATTTGCGGAGTGGGAGTGATTATAGGGGAGCATTGTCTCCCGGGTTATGCTGCTGCACCCTGTGCGGTTAAAGTAAGAATTTCCTACAGCATCTTTCACCACCTCAGGACGACCCAAAGCGCTTTTGAGCCAATGAAGTACGTTTTGTAGTGCGGTCAAAAGTGCACTGTTGTAATGTAGGAAACGCGGCAGCCAATTTGCACAAAGCAAGATGCCACAAACACGAATGTGATAATGACCTGATAATCTTTTTTAGTGATGTTGGTTGAGGGATAAATATCGGCCCCAATCACCGGGCAGGATTCCCTGCTCTTTATCGAAATAGTGCCGTGGGATTTTTTACATCCATTTCAGAGAGCATCGGGGGCCTCGGTTTAAAGCCTCACCTTCAACAGTGCAGCACTCCCTCAGTACTGCCCCTCTGACAGTGCAGCACTCCCTCAGTACTGCCCCTCCGACAGTGTGGCGCTCACTCAGTACTGCCCCCCCCGACAGTGCGGCGCTCCCTCAGTACTGCCCCTCCGACAGTGCAGCGCTCCCTCAGTACTGCCCCTCCGACAGTGCAGCGCTCCCTCAGTACAGCCCCTCCGACAGTGCGGCGCTCCCTCAGTACTGCCCCTCTGATGTGCAGCGCTCCCTCAGTACCGCCCCTCCCACAGTGCGGCGCTCCGTCAGTACTTCCCCTCCGACAGTGCAGCGCTCCCTCAGTACTGCCCCTCCGACATTGCGGCGCTCCCTCAGTACTGACCTGGAGTGTCTTTGTGCTCAAGTTTCTGGTGTGGGTCCTTCAGACTCAGAGGCGAGGGTGCCACCCACTGAGCCACGGGTGACACCCATCGGGTGAGGTTTGTGGGGAAAGTGATTGAAAGGCTTCCCTGGACTGTGTGAATAAAGAAGCGGGACAACGGGGTCGCCCTGGCAACCGGCGGGTGCTCAGGCGTGGCGTGGACAGGCCGGGTGGGGAGGGCCCCGCACGGGGCAGTGTGGGAGCGGGGGCCGGCACCATTTTGCGAGCGCGGGCCGGCGGGATGTTGTCGAACGTGCAGCTCCTGGACGAGCTGATGGGCCGCGACCGCAACCTGGCCCCGGACGAGAAGCGGCAGAACATGCGCTGGGACGACGAGAGCATGAGTGCCGGGCCCAGGAGTGGAGCCCACACTCGATGGCCCGCCCTGCCTGTGGCCCAGCGCCACCTCCCCCGCCAGCGGCCTCCTCAGTGAGGGGAGCCCGGGGAGAGGCCGGACAGACTCGTGGTTGGAGCAGCAGCGACACAGAGTCGCCCACCTCTCCAATTCGGCCGGCAATGCTGCTCCCCGCCCATCCTCCTTGACCCCTGACCTTCCCCCTTGACCCGCTGACCTTCCCCCTTAACCCCATTCTCCAACAACACCATCTCTCCCTTCCCAGAATCTCTCCCCCTCCCCAGTATATCACCACTATCCCTCTACCTCCCGTGCACCCCTTCGTCCCCTCATCTCCAGCACATTCCCCCCTCATCTCCAGCATATTCCCCCCATCCTCCAGCACATTCCCCACCCCCCCATCCTCCAGCACATTCCCCCCTCATCCTCCAGCACATTCCCCCCCATCCTCCAGCACATTCCCGCCCATCCTCCAGCACATTCCCCCCCATCCTCCAGCACATTCCCCCATCCTCCAGCACATTCCCCCCATCCTCCAGCACACTCCCCCCAATCCTCCAGCACATTTCCCCCATCTCCAGCACATTCCCCCCATCTCCAGCACATTGCCCCCCCCATCTCCAGCACATACCCCCCTCCTGCAGCACATTCTCCCCCCCATCTCCAACACATTTCCCCCCCATCTCCAGCACATTCCCCCCGCCTCCTCCAGCACATCCCCCCCTCCTCCAGCACATTCCCCCCCTCTGCCAGCACATTCCCCCCCATCTCCAGCACATTCCCCTCCCCTAAATCCATCCTCTGCCCCTCTCTCTCCCTGTCTCACCCACTGCTCCCTCCGTCCATGCACATGGCCTTGGTGGAACCCGACTTGCCCAATACGAGGTGCCCGGTCACTGACTGTCAGGAGCCAGGTTTCTCACCCCCACCCCCCCCCAGTCTAACCGGAGCAGAGGCTGGTGGGCTTTTTGCTGTCCATCAAGCCAGGGCCGCTCTCCCTTGAGGGATATTGGCCTGCAGATTCTTCCGGAGTGGAGTGGGAAGAATGTTGCAGGATGCATAGTGAGCGAGGCAGATTGATCAACCATCGGTGGCCCTGAGTTTGGGGTAGATTCCCTCCTGGCTCAGACTCTGCCACACAGGGTTCACTGAGCCCCAGACCTCGGGAGGTGCTGAGTGGCTCCGCTGTGTTTCCCCACCAGAGCGATAGTCACTGATTGTCAATGGGTTAATCATTGATTAGTTTACAGCTGTGGATCTCCGTCAGTTGTTGTACTCAGCGAGTTCCATTGGGAATTAGAGGAAAATAAACTTCCTGCTGGAGAATGCACTCACTCATTCATAAAATGAACCTCGCTGCATTCTGAAACTTCAGTCTGAGTCACTAATGAGTATTTCTGAGTGAAATACTGAATGATTGTTAGACTTTTTGGAAAGCAGAGTGGTTGCAGTACTTATTTCAATATTTGTGTAACCACAGTGAGCATCCAAGATGATTTTACAGTAGTCTAAACTCACAGACCTGAATTGGGGGCTGCAGTTTTGTTACTTTCCCCCCAATTTAACTGCTTCCAGTGGTTCCTCATCACCAATAAGAGGGCACTCTGTCATGAGGAGACCCTGTCTATAGTATATCCCACAGGTCTATTAACGAGACACATTATAAACTATGTAGTATTTAGAATAATCTCGGTAAATAAAACCCAATTACTGAATATTGCCAGCAGCCGACTTTAAAGATCCCTGGCAGTGTGGGCATCAAGAACATAACATAAGAATGACGTATGAGGAGAGATTGGGTCGATTGGGCTTATATTCGCTAGAGTTTCAAAGAATGAGAGGGGATCTCATTGAAACTTGTAAAATTCTAACAGAACTAGACAGACTAGATGCAGGAAGGATGTTCCCGATGGCGGGGGAGTCCAGAACCAGGGGTCAGAGTCTAAGGATAAGGGGTGAGCCATTTCGGACTGAGATGAGGAGGAATTTCTTCACCCAGAGAGTGGTGAACCTGTGGAATTCTCTACCACAGAAGGCAGTTGAGGCCAATTCATTAAATATATTCAAGAAGGAGTTAGATATATTTCTTAAGGCTAAAGGGATATGGGGAGAAAGCAGGGACAGGGTACTGAATCTGAATGATCAGCCATGATCTCATTGAATGGCGGAGCAGGCTCGAGGGCCAAATGGCCTACTCCTGCTCCTATCTTCTATGTTTCTAGCATAAGATTCGGTGCAGGGTCGGCCATACGGCCCCTCGAGCCTGCTTCGCCGTTCAGTGAGATCATGGCTGATCATGGCTTAAGTTGTTCTTTGTCTTTTTAACTTTGTTTCTGTCACCATTGTGACAGATTCTCTTTTTAAATATTTAGAGCTCTTGTGTCCTGCTCTTGTTGCCTTGCCTCGGTAATTGTGACTGCCACTGGCTTTTAAGCAATAGTGAGAGTACGTTAGCACACTGGCTATCAGCATACCTGCAGATTCATCTCTGCTCCATCTGACCTTTATCTCAATATTGCAACAATCAGTAACTGGGAGTGGGCGGAGGTCACGAGTGTGACTTTATGAACTGATTACCCTGTTGTCGTAAATGTCTCATTAAATTTGCTTTTGAACCTTGTAGTTTGAGGTTTGTTAAGCAATTTGCAAGGATGAGTGACCGTATGCTTTCAATTGGGGCTTTAGAAATTACCTACTCTGCTCCCTTTGTCTAGAAAATGCTGTCTGTGTCTTCGGATCATTCGTGAGCCCTTTGGGAGGTGACTAACAGACGTGGGTGTGCCCTCACCGTTCTTTTTTAAAATTCTATTCATCCTCCCCTGAAAGCACAAACCCTTGTGGTGTGGCAGGTACCCTCCAGTACTTTGCCAAGAGGCCGTGTGTCGATGATTTTCGACTGGCATCACAGCCTGTGCTCACATACCGTCCATCCACCGGGTTCACTGGGTGACGGTCAGGAGCAGGAAATCTGGCTGGCTGACTTCTGCTCCTGCCCTAGGAATGCTGAGCCCCTCAGTAACGCCTTATTCCTGTCCTGGCCGAGATGGGCTATCTCTGCACAAACTGGGCTCAGACCCTGAATCTGTGTCTGGTGCAGTTTTACACTGGGCAGTGTGTGCAGCAACCATTGGAGTGACTCTCGTGTTGGAAATTGGTCCAGTGTTTCCTGCTACTGGCTTGTGTTTCCCGGAATGAATAAATGTCATTTCCACCAGGAGCTGATAGAGGAATTGAAAGTAGTTAGTCTGGAGCAGGGTCACCCGGGATTCTGGAGAGCACGGTGACTTGAGATAGTGTTGATTTTTTTCCTATTCTTGGATATTTTAGCAACATATGCAGGTTGTTGTGCAATTTTTGAGCAGTTTTGGTTCGAGGAGTGGAGAATAATCTGTTGGGACTGATTTAGTTGGAATGTTTTTTGGGGTGGGGTGGGGCGGAGATGATGCAAGGGGTAAAAGAGAAACTGCTACTTGTCTTGTCTTTACAGGTGTGTAAGAATTTCCTGTGTGGATTCTGTCCAGCCGAGATATTTACCAACACACTCTCCGATCTGGGTAAGACTGCTTCATTTAGTAACTTTCTCAATGATCCTGTTTTTCAACATCTTACATTTACACTGGGGGAAGTGACAGTCTGTCTGCTTTGTCATTTAAAACTAACCAGGAGGCTGATGCCAGGTGAGGGGTTGGAGGTGCTGCAGTCAGCATCTGCCCTTGGAGTTAAAGTGGGGGGAAACCCCGAGGATTTGGCTCCTGTTGCTATCCTGTGACCCCTGGCGGGTGTGTGTGGCTCCCTGACGGTACGAGGAGACTCGGCAGTGAAGCCCAACATTGAATAGACTACCATTACCTGTGAAGGATAGACTGTTTTCCACCCCCCATCCCCACCAAAACAAGACACAGCACCTTCAGTAAAGAAGAGAGTGGAATCAGTGAGTGTAGAACTGAACCCAGTCAGAGTCAGCACCTTCAGGGGAGGAGAGAAACCGTAGAGTAAGACAAACCAGAAGGATTTAAGCTGCCCCTTTTGAGCTCATAAAGCTGCTGCAGTTGCTGAGTCGAATGTACTCGCTGGTTGATGAGCTGCTCTTGCTGTGGCCGGGCAGCCGTTAAATGTATTAATGCAGTCGGTGCTGAAGGTTAATGCATTGATGATCTCAAGTGCGGAGAGCATTGTGCTGCAGTTCTCAACCTGTGATTTCTGTGACAGAGGTGAAGGATGTCTCTCTGGTAGTGTGGCATTGCTGTGTCAATTCTGTCAGGGTACACAAGCGGTTACAGGAAGGAAAAAGTCCCTGTTTACTTTGATTTGATAGTTGTAATCAGGTGCTTGTTTGAGCCAGGTTTCAGAAAGTGGAGCCAAGCACACGGCTAATCGAGACAGAGTGTAGACTTCAGGTGAAGCAAAGTTCGAGGCCGGGGAGACTTCGACCAGATAGCAAGAGTTCCTACAGCTATATACAAAGAAAAAGGGTGGCTAAAGTGAACGTTGGTCCCTTAGAGGATGAGACCGAGAAACTAGTGGTGGGGAACATGGAGATGGCTAAGACGCTGAACAAATATTTTGTATCAGTCTTTACAGTAGAGGACACTAAAAATATCCCAACACTGAACAAACAGGGGGCAATGGGGGGGGGAGGAGCTAAACACGATTAAAATCACTAAGGAGGTGGTACTCTGTAAAATAATGGGACTTAAGGCGGATAAATCCCCCGGACCTGATGGCCTACGTCCTGGGGTCTTGAGAGAAATAACGGTAGGGATTGTGGATGCATTGGTGATTATTTTCCAAAACTCCCTGAACTCAAGAAAGGTCCCGGCAGATTGGAAAACTGCGAATGTAACACCCTTATTTATGAAGGGAAGTAGACTAAAAGCTGCAAACTATAGACCAGTTAGCCTAACATCTGTGGTTGGTAAAATGTTGGAGTCCATTATTAAGGAAACAGTAACAGAGCATTTGGATAAACATAATTTAATAGGACAGAGTCAGCATGGTTTTATGAAGGGGAAGTCATGTTTGACAAATTTGCTCGAATTATGCAAAAAACCTGCAAAATTAAACTCATTATCTGCTAATTAGCATTGAGTGACTGACGTCAAGTTTCGACCAATCCTGTGCCATCATGATTGACCAATCCTACAGTTCAGTCCTCTGATGGTTCACCAATCGGTGTGTGTGTAGGCGGGACTAATCGTTTTCATCTCAGGGATCTGGCAGCCATTGCCTCAAGCTAAAAACCCCATTTACTTCCAGCTCAAAATCTGCTAATCCAGCTTCGAAAAAGTTAGTATCTCTTTTAAAAATAACATTACATTTACCAAAAACGTCTTATAAGAACTTTCACTTTCATCTTTGAAGGTATTCAAAGGTAGAAATCTTGCCCGGCAGCAGATTCACACAGGGACACAGAGTCAGGGCCCAAAAACCTGGGACTCGATTTAAAATGTTGCCCGGCAGCAGATTCACAGAGGGACAGACAGACAGGCCCCAAAGCCTGGGACTCCATGTAAACTGCCCGGCCCAAAACAGCCCTGGCAACAACCTGCGACTCGATTTAAACCGCCCGGCCCAAAACAGCCCTGGCAAAGCCGGGCTCCCCCAGCTAGTAATGGATAAAATGAAGCTTACACTGTGTTAAAGAAAAGCTTTGGGCCAGAAATTAGGATCGGGTGCTTGCCGCGCGTGCAAGCCCCCGATGTGCACTCACCCGGTGCGCCAACATCTGATGCCGGGGCCTACTTGGAATTCCTGTCACTGGCCCAGTTCAGATGTTGGCGCGATGTGCTTGCCTGATCCAGTGGCGTAGTTTGTGCGATGTGCCGGCTGAGATCAGGTGAGCACTCTGCAGCCAATCAGGGGAGGGGAAACTTCATTCATGAGTTTGATAGTAAAGACTGTCAAACTCATGAAAACTCCGGGTGCCCAAAAGACCAGTTTAAATTTAAATAGAATTTAAAAAAAATCCCAATAATTAAATAAACTATAAATAACTTTAAAAAACTATTTTAAACAATTAATAAAATTTTTGAAAAAAATAAGTTTTTTAAGAAATCGGGTCTAAAAATAAACTTACCTTACTGTAACGTCCTTAAAAACAATGAAGCTGTGGAAAAAATGTAACGTTGTGGAGCGGGAAGCGAAGCCATTGCAGTTGATTGTCTGGCTTCCAGGGTCGCCCCACCCAGCTGGACGTCGGGGAGAAGCATTGGAGGAGGATGGTGTCATGAACCGTGTCAAAGGCTGTAGATATTGCGAGGAAGGATGAGGAAGGTTAGTTTACCACGGTCTCAGACACATGGTATATCATTGGTGAATTTGATAAGAACTGATTCAGCGCCATTATTATGGGGTGCATATATTTCCTATTGTATTATTGGTATTTTACTATAGGTGCATTATCACACTTTTATCACTGTGTACATGGAGTTCTATTGTTACCGACACTGTCGCTGTGGGTGAATTATCATACTGTTATCACTGTGTCCATGTAGTTATATTGTTACCGACACTGTCACTCTGGATGAATTATCATACTGTTATCGCAGTGTACATTAAGTTCTATTGTGTTTCTGACACTGTCACTGTGGGTGAATTATCACACTGTTATCACAGTGTACATATAGTTCTATTGTGTTACTGAAACTGTCACTGTGGAAAAATTATCATGGATATCACTGTGTAGATGGAGTTCTCTGTATGTGAGAGAAGGGATATTCCTGATCAATGCATTGAGCTCAAGGGAACCATTCCAGAAACTGAAATAGAGCTCAAGACCGAATTAAATTTATTGTGCACTGAACTATTTGAGTAGATTTGGCAATGTCTTTATACCAAAAGAAGCTTTTCCTTGCATATGTGATACTCATGAGACATTAACTCCACAGCGCAGCATTTCTGTTCTCAGTCTCTGAATCTAACTGGTCCAGCTGTTGCTGTATTTGTAATAGGCACCAATTACCAGGAGCAGAGAAGCTGAGTCATCACTTATAAATTGGGTGAGGCTCCTAGATTATAAAAGTAAGCAATTCTGCAGGGCACAGTGCGGTCTGCACAGAGCGGGTTTAAACGGAGTGGAAATCAACAGAGTGTTTTTTGGGGGAATTTGGAAAGAGTGGGCATTTGGGGAAGATGGGGAATGTAATTTTTGCCTACGCAACTTATGGTGCTTTGCGTTACAGGTAGATATTTAATTTAAGTACTAATAATTTAAGATAGATCAAGTAATTGTCAAGAAACTACACTGTAAACTAAGTTACATAAATACAAATTTAATTAAATGGAATTAAATTAAACATGGTCATACAGGAAACATAGAAACATAGAAGATACGAGCAGGAATAGGCCATTCGGCCCCTCGAGCCTGCTCCGCCATTCAATGTGATCATGGCTGATCATCCAAATTCAGTACCCGGTCCCTGTTTTCTCCCCATATCCCTTGATACCTTTAGCCTTGAGAAATATATCCAACTCCTTCTTGAATATATTTAACGAATTGGCCTCTACTGCATTCTGTGGTAGAGAATTCCACAGGTTCACCACTCTCTGGGTGAAGAAATTCATCCTCATTTCTGTCCTAAATGGCCTACCCCTTATATTTAAAATGTGACCCCTGGTGGTGGACTCCCCGACCATCGGGAACATCCTTCCAGCATCTAGTCTGTCCAGTCCTGTTAGAATTTTATAAGTTTCAATGAGATCCCCTCTCATTCTTCTAAAATAGGGATGGCAGTGCAGGTAGTGTGCCGCAACTGCAGCATGTGTGAGCTTGTGGAGAGCATTTTTATCCTGGACAATCTTATTTGCAGTAAATGCCTGCATCTTGAGGAACTTCAGCTCAGAGATTTTGAGCTGGCGTCTCAGGAGCAGACATTGCGGAACTTCAGGGATTGGGAGAGTTCCCTGGACACTTTGATCCAGGAGGCAGTCACACAACTTAGGTAGGTAGTGGTATAGATCTGGGTAGTGTTCAGGGACAGGAGGGTGCAAATGCAACTCAGGCAGGTAAGGGGGCCCTAGGCGAAGTGCTGGAGGAGCCTCAGCCTTTGCCCTTGGCCAACAATTACGAGGTCCATGCGGCCTGTGTAGATGATGGGAAAGCCTGAAGGGTGGATAATCAAGCTGGCCATGGCACCATGGTTCAGCAGGCCATTCAGGTCGGGGGAGTGTAATGGGATGTAATTGTGGTGGGCGACAGTATAATAAAGCGGATAGATGCAGTTATCTGCAGCTGGGATTGAGTGTCCTGAAGGTTGTGTTGGGTTAATGACATTTCCTCGCGGCTGGAGAATAACTTGGAGTGGGAGGGGGAGGATACAGTTGTCATGGTCCACGTAGGAAACTGACATAGGTAGAACTAGAAATGAGTTTCTGCTGAGAGAGTTTCAGGATCTAGGATCCCAATTAGAAAGCAGAACCTAAAAGGTAGTAATCTCTGGATTGTTGCCTGAGCCACGTGCAAATTGACAGCGGAACAAACAGATTCGAGGTTTAAATGCGTGGCTAAAAGAATGGTGTGGGAGGTAGGGGTTTCGGTTCATGGGGCACTGGCACCAGTACTGGGGAAAGAGGGAGCTGTTCCATTGGCATGGGCTCTGCTTAGACCTGGCTGTGTCCTGTGTCCTGGTGAACCGAATAACTAGGGCAGTAGACAGGGCTTTAGACCAATGAAGGGGGTGGGGGAGGATTCAAGAAACCGTAAGTTTAAAAGCAGCGAGATGAATGTCAAGTTTTTATAACAGAGAAGAATTTTGGGTAAAAATAAGCAGAGTGGGTCAGGAAGGAACAGAGAGAATAAAAAAGATAATAGGGCATCAGTGACTAAAGTGACATCAGGGAACAATAGGAATGAGTCAAAGCTAAAGGCACTACATCTGAATGTGCGAATCATTCGCAACAGAATAAAGAATTAAGAGAGCAGATAGAAATTGACAGGTTTGATCTACTAGCCACAATGGAGACATGGTTGCAAATTGGCCAAGGTTAGGAACTTAACTTTTAGAAGAGATAGGCAAATATAAAAGGAGGAGGGTTAGCCCTCATTCAAAAGAATGGGATAAGGCAGTAGAGAGAAAGCATTTTAACTCCGAAAATCAAGATGTAGGATCAGTTGGGTGGAGTTAAGAAACAGCAAGGAGCAGAAAACACTGCTGGGAGTTGCTTATAGGCCCCAAAGCAATAGTTGTAGTGCACAGTGTAAATACGGAAATTAGTGGCGCATGTACCAAAGGTAATACAGTGATCATGGGGCACTGGAATTTATATATAGACAGGGCGACCGAAATGTTAATAATGTATGCAAGATAGTTATCTAGATCAGTATGTTGAGAAACCATCTATGGAACAGATTATTTTAGAACTAGTGTTGTGCAATGAGAAAGGATTAACTAATAACCTTGTAGTAAAGGGGCATTTAGGGAAGAGTGACCATAATATGATCGAATTTTAGATTGAGTTTGAAAGTGATTTAGTTAAATCCAAAACTAGTGTCGTAAATCTAAACAAAGCAAACAACATAGTTATGAGGGACGAGTTGACTAAGTTAGATTGGAAAATGCATTAAAAGCTATGGTGGTAGTTAAGCACTGGCTAGCATTAAAAAAAAATAATACATTATTTACAACAAATATACATTCCTTTAAGGCACAAAAACCCCAAAGGAAAGTTGTATAACCGTGGTGAACAAGCGAAGTTTTAGATAGTATGAGATGAAAGGAAGAGGCTTATAATGTTGCCAAAGAGAATAGTAAGCCTGAGGATTGGGAAGATTTTAGAATTCAGCAAAGGAGGATCAAAAATTGATAAAGAAAGTCAAAATATAATGAGAGTAAACTAACGAGACACATAAAACAGAGTCTAAAAGCTTTTATGGGTATATAAAAAGGCAAAGATTAGCGCAAATGTATGTTGATCCCTTACATGCTGTGAGAGGAGAAATTATATTGGAAAAAAAGAAATGGCAGAGAAATTAAACACATACTTTGTATCTGTCTTCACGGAAGAAGACACAAAAAACTTCCCAGAAATAGTGGAGACCAAGGCTCTAGTGAGATGAGGAACTGAAACAAATTGGTAAAATAATAGTACTGGAGAAATTAGTGGGATTGAAAACCAATAAATCTCTTCGACCTGATGGCCTGCATCGTACGGTTTTGAAACAGATGGCTAAATAGATCGTGGATGCATTGGTTGTCATTTTCCAAAATTCCATAGATTGCAGAACGATTCCTGAGAATTGGAAGGTGGCATATGTAAGAACATTTTTAAGAAAGGAGAGAGAGAGAATACGGGGAACTACAGACCAGTTAGACTGACATCAGTAGCAGGGAAAATGCTAGAATCTATTATTAAGGGCGTAGTAACAGGGCACTTGTTTGCATTTTCAGAAGGCATTCGATAAGATGCCACATAAGATGTTATTAGCAAAATTAGGGCTCATGGGATTGGGGTAATATAGTAGCATGGATTGAGGAATGGTTAAAGGACAGAAAACCGATAGTAGGAATAAATTGGTCATTTTCGGATTGGCAGGCTGGAACTCGTGTGGATCCACACGAATCAGTGCTTGGGCCTCAGCTATTCACAATCTACATCAATGATATGGATGAGGGGACCAAATGTAACATATCCACGTTTGCTGTTGATACAAAGCTGGGTGGGAATGTAAATTGTGAGGAGGATGCAAGGAGGCATCAAAGGGATGTAGGCAGGTTAGATGATTGGGCAAGAACATGGCAAATGCAATATATTGTGGAGAAATGTGAAGTTATCCACGTTTGTAGGTAAAATAGAAAAGCAGGGTATTTTTTAAATGGTGAGAGATTGCAAAATGGTGTTCAGAGGGACCTGGATGTCTGGGTACACGAATCACTGAAAGTTAGCATGCACATACAGCAAGCAATTAGGAAATCAAATGGAATGTTGGCCTTTATTACAAGTGTATTTGAGTATAAGAGTTAAGACGTGTTAATTCAATTATATAGGGCTCTGGTGTGACCACACCTGAAGTTGGTGTACAGTTTTGGTCTCCTTACCTAAGGAAGGATATACTTGCCATAGAGGGAGTGCAACGACAGTTCACCAGATTGATTATTGGGATAGGTCGATGGCCCTATGAGGAGAGATTGAGCAGACTACGCCTATATTCTCTAGAGTTTAGAAGAATGAGAGGTGATCTTATTGAAACATACAAAATCTTACAGGGCTTGCAGTGTAGATGCAGGGAGGATGATTTCCCTAGCTGGGGAGTGTAGAACCAAAGGTCACAGTCTCAGATTAAGGGGTCGGCCATTTAGCACTGAGATGAGGAGATACTTCTTCAGTCAGGGGGTGGTGAATCTTTGGAATTTTGTACCACAGAGGACTGTGGAGGCTCAGTCCTTGAGTATATTCAAGGCAGAGATCGATAGATTTTTGAATATTAACGGATATGGGTATAGTTCAGGAAAGTGGCGATGAAGTAGAAGATCATCCATGATCTTTCTCAAAGGCGGAGCAGGCTCGAAGGCTCAAATGGCCTACTCCTGCACCTTGTTAGTCTGTTTTTATGTTTTTATGTTCTGACAGTCCTACAGTGACTGCTGCTGAGCCTGGGAGTTCCTTCTGCTCCTAACACCTGGCAATGTCCCGGCCTGTTTCCATCTTCATTAATTGAGTGAGGTTGAATAAATGGTGGCATGTCTCGTAAATGAGTCACAACGTTTGAAGTTCAACATCCACTCTAACCCTTTATTTTTATTCGATCATGGGATGTGGGCGTCGCTGTTATAACAGCATTTATTGCCCATCCCTAATTACCATCGAGAAGGTGGTGGTGTGCCGCCTTCTTGACCTGCTACAGTCCTGAGGTGACGGTATTCCCACAGTGCTGTTAGGGAGGGATATCCAGGATTTTGACCCAGCCAAGATGAAGGAACGGCGGTATACTTCCAAGTCAGGATGCGTTGTGACTTGGAGGGGATCTTGGAGGTGGTGGTATCCCAGTGCGTCTGCGGCAGTTGCACTTCTAGGTGATAGAGGTCGCGTGTTTAGAAGAATTGGCGAGTTGCTGCAGTTCATCTTGTAGATGGTAGACACTGCATCCATGGTACGCCGGTGGTTGAGGGAGTGAATATACAAGGTGGTGGATGGCGTGCTATTCAATGGGCTGCTTTATCCTGGATGGTGTCGCGCTTCTTGAGTGTTGTTGGTGCTGCACTCATCCAGTAAAGTGGAGAGTATTCCATCACACTCCTGACTTGTGCCTTGTAGATGGCAGAAAGGCTTTGGGCAGTCACTTGCCGCAAAATACTTAGCCTCTGACCTGCTCTTGTTGCCACAGTATTGATATGGCTGGTTTGTTAAGTTTCTGGCCAATGGCGGCCCCCAGGCTTTTGATGGCGCCGGATTAGGCGATGGCAAAGCTGTTGAATGTCAAGGAGCGGTGGTTAGACTCTCACTTTTTGGAGATTGTCATTGCCTGGTACTTGTGTGGCACCACTTACCAGCCCATGCCTAAATGTCGCCCAGATCTTCCTGCGTGCGGGCATGGACTGCTTCATTATCTGCGGAGCTGTGAATTGCACTGAACTCTGTGCAGTCATCAGCGAAAATCCCCATTTCTGATCTTAAGTTGGAGGGAAGGTCATTGATGAAGCAGCTGAAGATGGGTGGGCCTAGGAAACTGCCACGAGGAACTTCTGCAGCGATGTGCTGGAACTCTGATGATTGACCTTCAACCACCATAACCATCTTCCTTTGTGCTTGATATGATTCCAGCCAGTGGAAATTTTCCCGCCCCCCCGTCATTCCCATTGACTTCAATTTTACTAGGTCTCCTTGATGCCACACTTAGTCAAATGCTGCCTTGATTTCAAGGGCAGTCACTCTTGTTGTGTATGTAACCTGTTCCACCTTAAGAGAGCTTAAGCCTGTTCCACCTTAAGAGATGTACTACTTTCTCAGGCTGCTGTAGACGTAATACCGGGGGTGAACACACCGGTATATAAGCACTGTGCAGTAATCTTGTATTCAGTATGGTCCCTGCCTCCAACCAGTAAAGACCTGTTTGAGTTATACGTTTAAGTCTTTGTGTTAATTGTTCAATACAATACACATACTTAACACTGGCGACGAGTCAGGTTCTTACCCTGCGGCAGTTATTCCACGGCGGTTGAAGAGAGGTTTCAAACCACACCACCCCACTGGATGCGACAGGCATTAGGACCCTGAAGCCTCCATCAGCTTGTGAACCGGAGTAGAAGACAGGGCTGGGGGAAGAGAGAGGTACAGGGCGATAGAGATCGGCAGATAAGGGCCGGGCCGCTTTGAAGTGAGGGGCGCAGCCGGGCCATCGATTGCAACCACCGATAAGGGCCGCACTCGGGCTGAAAGGGCAGCGGCTGCAGAAATTGAAGGCGCGAGAGCCGCGGTGAAAAGCGCGGGCCATCGATCGCGATCGGGAGATAAGGGCTTTGGAGTGCCAGGCGCAGCCGGGCCATCGATCGCAAGCACTGATAAGGGCCGGGCCGCTTTCAAGTGCGAGGCGCAGCCGGGCCATCGATCGCATCCGCTGATAAGGGCCGCACTCGGGCGATCGCGGCGAAGATAAGGGCCGCACTCAGGGGCTGAAGGGAGACGGCGTCGGGGGACGAGTGAAGACCGCCAAGCGCTGGAAAACCGCCATTTTGTGGGCGGAGGACGACGGCAAGAGCGGGAAGCCGCCATCTTTGATAACAAGTAAAGAAAATAAAATCTGAGAAATTGCAAATCTACAATGCCTAAACACGGGAATATTAGCACCTTTGATAGGGACCTCGAAGATTGGTCCATATATGTTGAAAGAGTAAAAAATTATTGTAAGGCCAATAAAATTCGTGACCAAGATAAAGCTCTAACATTATTAAATTTAATGGGTGCGAAGACATACGGGCAATTGAAACACCTGTTATCACCAGATGAACCGGCGGATAAGACGTTCGATGAGATGGTTACTGTCCTGAAAGATCATCTAAACCCCACGCCGCTGATGCTAGCGGAACGATTTAAATTTTACGACAGAAGGCAGCTACAGCATGAAAGCAATGCTGAATATTTGCTGGAATTGCGTAAATTAGCGAAATATTGCCAGTTTGGAACGGGACTGACAGATGCACTACGAGACAAATTTGTGTGTGGTTTATTTAAACAGGATACACAAAAGCGACTGCTCGAGGAGAATGAGCTGACGCTTGAGAAGGCGGTCACTATGGCAGCAGCACACGAAGCCGCAGCGAGAGGCACGGCAGTAATGCAGCTACGGTCACTGGAGCTCAGTGCACACAAATTGGGTGTGAGTTCTGGCAAATGTTATCGTTGTGGAAAGACAACGCATGATCAGAACCAGTATTGGTTTAAAAACCAAGAATGTAGAACTTGTGGTAGGCTTGGACACATAGCTAGAGTATGCAGGTCAGGGAAGAAGACCAGCAACAAGAAGTCACCGCAAGGAAAGTACGCAAAAGTACACAAGGTGGCCGAACAGGAGTCCGATTCAGACGCTAGCAGTAATGAACTGGCTGGCTTAAGCAGTATTGAACTGGCTAGCTTAAGGGTACTCAACGTTGGTAAGGGTGCAGACCTCCAGACAATTTGGGTTACTCTTCAGATAGAAGGAGTCCAAGTAAAAATGGAATTGGACACTGGATCGGCATTGTCGGTCATGAATAAGAAAGATTACAGAAGGTTATTCCAACATATTCCCCTACAGGATACGGAGGTTATATTGACAACCTACACGGGGCAGAGAGTGTACCCCATCGGGACAATAAAGGTTGCAGTGGCCAACAAGAGCGAAGGAAGTCAAATAATGGACTTATATGTGCTACCGGAGGGAGGTCCACCACTACTAGGCCGGGAGTGGTTTAGAAACATAAATATGGACTGGCATTCGCTAAAAGCCATAAAGAGTGAGAACTCGGTGCAGATAATCAGCCCAGACTCTAGAACTGATGATGGTAAGACCAACCCATGTGCAAAAGACAAAGTTTCAGCACAGAATTCCACTGAGCAACAACAACATAGTTTAACAGAGAATTCTGAGTCTGTCAAGTCTACTGATATGCACATTTTTGAGGGACACTGGGCTCGAACTCAACTCCATTTCAAACTACAACAGCAATTAGAACAAATGATTCGCCGTTTTGAGCAAGAGATGAATGAAATAAAAAAGTTCTTTGTTACAGAGTGGGAGAATCTGGAAAGTCAACAGAAGCAACTGATGGAGAAAATGGAGCAGGAGCACACCAACCATCTGCGCGAGGAGGCCAAACGAATCAGAGCTGATTCAGGTTCTGAAGGTGCGTGCCATAATCTGGTGTCAGAAGAGTTAACGGTCAGCCATCTCCTTCATATGCTGAGGGACAAGACTCTGAAATGGGAAAAACTTGAACACGAGCTGCGATCTTCAATGGAAAAGGGTTCGGAGCTCTCAAAAGTCATTGAGATGGCTGATGTGACGACACAGACTGAAACGACTGCAACAGAGCAGCCATTGGATGCCAAAAGTACGCTGACTCACGTCAATGTAGAACAACAGACCGCTGAAACAGCTGCTCCGGTAGAGGGATTGCATAGTCCGATCAATCAATCTCCAAAGGAAGTTGAAGTATTAAAATCACAGATGAGGTCACTAGTAAACGACTTGCTGAAAGCCCAGAAAAAGCTGGATGCAGAGGTACACATGAAGAAGTCTCTTCAGGAAAGATGTCTGGATTTGGAACAAGAGCTGGCTAATGTCCAGCTGGGTATGGAGGAAATAGACGACCCTCTCACTGGTCTAGCTCAGGACGACACCGAATATTACCATGACCTGGTGGACGACACCGAATATTACGATGTCCTGTCCTGCCCAGCTTGTAACTTCGACTCCCAAAGTGCAGAAATCATGGAGGAGCACCAAAAGTCTATGGAACATCGGGAGAAGCTGGCTCTACAACAGAAGCAGGAGGAAGAGAAGGAGGAACTGCGCATGCAGCTGGCAGCTGTGGCAGCTGACAATGGAACCCAGAGAGTCTCCAAGAAGCAGAAAAGGAAAAGTAAAAACGGAAGATGACCCATTTGAACCATTATCACCTCTACCAGATCACACACGTGGTCCCTCAGAACGGAGCCAAATCAGTTCGGAAGTTCAAGCTGTTAAATCCATGAAAGGACTATTGAATGAATAACGTGAACCGACTACACCACAGAGATTGAATCTGTGAACTGTTTTCCGCAGAGACTGAATCTGTGATATGTTACGTTAAACATGAAGTTATATATGTATATATGTTATTACGTTATGTTAAATGGGGGGGATGACTATAAAGCTAAGAAGGGAGGAGTGTTGTGTATGTAACCTGTTCCACCTTAAGAGAGCTTAAGCCTGTTCCACCTTAAGAGATGTACTACTTTCTCAGGCTGCTGTAGACGTAATACCGGGGGTGAACACACCGGTATATAAGCACTGTGCAGTAATCTTGTATTCAGTATAGTCCCTACCTCCAACCAGTAACGACCTGTTTGAGTTATACGTTTAAGTCTTTGTGTTAATTGTTCAATACAATACACATACTTAACAACTCTAAGCTCAGCTCTAGAATTCAGCTCCTTTGTCCATGTTTGGACCAAGGCTGTAATGAGATCGGGAGTCAAGTGGACCTGGCGGTACCGAAACTGGGCATCAATGAGCAGGTTATTGATGTGTAAGTGCTGCTTGATAGCACTGTCGTCGATACTTTCTATCACTTTGCTGATGATTGAGAGTAGAATGATGGGATGATAATTGGCAGGATAGGATTTGTTCTGCTTTTTGTTGGACAGGACATACCTGGACAGTTTTGTACTTTGTCGGATAGATGCCAGTGTACTGGAACAGCTCGGCGAGAGGCGCGGCTATTTCTGGATCACAAATCTTCAGCACGATAACCGGGATGTTGTCGGAGCTCATAGCCTTTGCTGTATTCAGTGCGCTCCATTTCTTGATATGAAGTGGGGTCAATTGAATTGGTTGAAAACTGGCTTCTGAGATGGTGGGTCCTCAGGAGGAGGCCGATATGGATCATCCAATCTGCACTTTTGACTGAAGATGGTAGCAACCGCTTCAGCCTTGTCTTTTGCACTCACGTGCTGGGCGCCACAATCATTGAGGATGGGGATAATCTTGGAGCCTCTCCTTAGTTGTTTAATGGTCGACCTCCATTCACGACTGCATGTGGCAGGACTGCAGAGTTGGATCTGATCCATTGATTGTGGGATCGCTTAGCCCTGTCTATAGCATTCTGTTTCTGCTTTTTAGCAGGCATGTAGTCCTGTGTAAGAAATCACACAACACCAGGTTATAGTCCAACAGCTGTATTTGAAATTACAAGCTTTCGGAGCGCTGCTCCTTCTTCAGGTGAAGTGGAGAAATGCATAAAGACACAGCTTATATAGTCAGAGAATCATATCAGATGTTTACAGGTAACCTTTCCAACTGCCAGTTATCACACCTCGGCAGAGAGATAATCACAGCAGTCAAAGGTGTGAATGGTGTCCAAACAGGTCAGTCAGGGAAACATTACATCAAAGAACAATGAGGTGGGGTCACGAGGGGTCAAATATTGCAGATGCTGGGGTCTGTATGAAAAACAAAAAAACAGACAAAAAACATTTTTTTTGGCTGAAAATCACAGCAGGTCCGGCCACGGACAACCTCACGATGCTTCACTTCTCCAGCTTCCACCGTAACCACGTTAAAGAAGCCATCCCCTATGGACAAGCCCTGCGAATACACAGGATCTGCTCAGACGAGGAGGAACGCGATGGACACCTACAGACACTGAAAGACACCCTTGTAAGAATGGGATATGACGCTCGACTCATCGATCGACAGTTCTGACGGGCCACAGCGAAAAATCGCATAGACCTCCTCAGAAGACAAACACGGGACACAACCAACAGAGTACCCTTCGTCGTCCAGTACTTCCCCGGAGCGGAGAAACTACGCCATATTCTTCGCAGCCTTCAACATGTCATCGATGATGACGAACACCTCGCTAAGGCCATCCCCACGCCTCCACTACTCGCTTTCAAACAGCCGCCTAACCTCAAACAGACCATCGTTCGCAGCAAATTACCCAGCTTCCAGGAGAACAGCGACCACGACACCACACAACCCTGCCACAGCAACCTCTGCAAGGCATGCCAGATCATCAACACAGATACCATCATCACACGTGAGGACAGCACCCACCAGGTACATGGTACATACTCATGTGACTCGGCCAACGTTGTCTACCTCATACGTTGCAGGAAAGGATGCCCTGGAGCATGATACATCGGCGAGACCATGCAGACACTGCGACAACGGATGAACGGACACCGTGCAACAATCACCAGGCAGGAGTGTTCCCTCCCAGTCGGGGAACACTTCAGCAGTCAAGGACATTCAGCCTCCGATCTTCGGGTAAGCATTCTCCAAGGTGGCCTTCGAGACACACGACAACGCAAAATCGTCGAGCAGAAACTGATAGCCAAGTTCCGCACCCATGAGGACGGCCTTAACCGAGATCTTGGGTTCATATCACGCTACATGTAACCCCACCTGATGCAGGGTCATCCAGACTCGAGTCGACATTGGCTTGTTCTCTCTAGACAGATGCTGTGATTTCCAGCCAAAAAAAATGTTTTTTGTCTGTTTTTTTGTTTTTCATACAGACCCCAGCATCTGCAATATTTGACCCCTTGTGACCCCACCTCATTGTTCTTTGATGCAATGTTTCCCTGACTGACCTGTTTGGACACCATTCACACCTTTGACTGCTGTGATTATCTCTCTGCCGAGGTGTGATAAATGGCAGTTGGAAAGGTTACCTGTAAACATCTGACATGATTCTCTGACTATATAAGCTGTGTCTTTATGCATTTCTCCACTTCACCTGAAGAAGGAGCAGCGCTCCGAAAGCTTGTGATTTCAAATAAAGCTGTTGGACTATAACCTGGTGTTGTGTGATTTCTTACATTTGTCCACCCCAGTCCAACTCCGGCACCTCCACACCATGTAGTCCTGTGTTACAGTTTCCCCAGGTTGGCACCTCATTTTTAGGTACACCTGTTGCTGCTCCTGGCATGCTGTTGTGCACTCCTTATTGAAGCAAGGTTGGTCGCCTGGCTTAATGGTAATGGTACAGTGAGGAATATGCCTGGCCATGAGGTTAAATATTGTGGTGGATAAAATTCTGCAGCTGCTGATGGCCTATGCGTGTTATGGATGCCCAGTTTTTATCTGCTAGATCTGTTCTGGATCTATCCCATTTAGCATTGTGGTAGTGCCACACAACCCGATGGAGGGCGTCCTTAGTGTGAAGACGGGATTCGTTTCCACAATGACTGTACAGTGTTCCCTGCTACCAATGCTGCCTTGGCCGATGCATCTGCGACCGGTAAATTGGTGAGGACGAGGTCAAGTAGCTTTTTCCCTCTTGTTATTTCACCCACCACCAGTCGCAGGCCCAGACTGGCAGCTATATCCTTCAGTATTCGGCCATGTCGGTCAATAGTGGTGCTACCAAGCCAGTCTTGGTGATGGACATTGAAGTCCCCCACTCAGAGAACATTCTGTGCCCTTGCTACTCTCAGTGCTTCTTCAGCATGAAGGAGCACTGACTCATCAGCTGAGGGACTGTGGTAGGTGATAATCAGCAGGAGGTTTCCTTGCCCATGCTTGACCTGAAGCCATGAGACTTCATGGGGTCCGGAGTCAATGTTGAGGACTGCCAGGACCACTCCCTTGGGACTGTAAACCACCGTGCCGGCACACCTGGTGGGTCTGTTCTACCGGTGGGACATAACCTTCCACATGTATGGTGATGAGTCGTTTAGGTCGTTGGCTGAAATTGAATATTTTGTGAGTATGAATATGTCAGGCTATGTTTGATTAGTCTGCGGGACAGCTCACCCGATTTTGGCATAAGTCTCCTGATGTTGCAGGGTCGACTGGGCTGGTTGTGTTGTTGTTAAGTCTGTAGCCGGTGCCGAGTCTGGTTTTATTGTTATTATTTTTCCCAGCAGTTTTTGACAAACTGAGTGGCTTGCTAGGCCATTTCAGAGGGCAGTTAAGAGTCAACCACGTTGCTGTGTGTCCAGAGTCACACATAGTCCAGACCGGGTAATAATGGCCGATTTCCTTCCGTAAAGGAAACTACAGCAATCCGATAGTTTCATGGTCACCTTTACTGATACTAACTTTCTATTCCAGATTTATTTAAATAACTGAATGTAAATTCCCCAGCTGCTGTGCTGGGATTATGAACTCACGTTCCTGGATCATTCATTCAGATCTCTGGATTACCAGACCATTAACATGACCACTGTGATACCATTCCTGATCATTTATCCCAACAGCGCTGTGCAGTACTGAGCATGTGCTGCATTGCAGGTGATGCCTTTCACCGACTGAGACCTCACCCTCTGCCAGTTCCGGTGGTTCTGAAGGACACCGAAGATATCAGGTGATTATCAGAAGAATTGCTCGGAGTTTTCACTGTGCCTCGCAACATCACCTCCGCAAAGTCAGAAACGACAATTGTCCGTCCGCCCCTCGCTGTTTGCGAATCTTTTGGCACAAGTTGATTTCCAAAAGTGAATAGTTTTACACTAGTTCGCCGGATGAGGGCCTATTGGGTCCTCCACAGGACATAATCCGTTTTAAATGCACTTTTCCTATTTTCTTGTTACTTTCCACTTTCATTGTCGGTTTCATATTTACCCTCGAAAATATCTTCTCTAAAGCGTCATGATATGTTTTTTTTGTCTATTTAATGTTCCCACGTTGGTTTCGAGGTGTTTCTGATGCTATCTCGTTCTCCATTAGGATTCTTATATTGGCCGGTAATTTCCGTACGGAGGCATCCTGTGTGCGGATGCCTGCGGTCTGGAAAAAATCTGCGCCCTTACTTGAGGTCTGGACTCTTCCGCTCCTGGGCCTCTGCACTTCGAAATGCGAAGAGGCCCAGGTATCCGAGGTGGGCAGGCGATTCGTGGATCACGTGGGCCAGGTGAGCCAAAAAGAAAAAAGGGAATCCCCCTTCATACATTTGTAGACCTGTCAAAAGTATGAATGAGGATAACTGAAAAAACACTAAAACACGAAATATTTTTTTTTAAATCACGTTTTTAAAATGTTAAAACTACATTAATTTAAATATTTTAAACAAAAATGTAATTTTTTTAAAAACGTGATACAAGTTTGTACGGGGATACAAATAAACTTACCTTTTTTAAACTATTTTTACATTATAAATGAGTGAAAAAAAAATTTTTTTTACGTTTTTAAACTTTTACCAGGCGGAAGATTTTTAATGGATTTCAGTAGGCCGAGGTCATGCAGACAGCGGAACTTTCTGGCCGCAGGTGCCCTTTTCCCGGGCAGGTGTAGGGCCTGTGAAGAGGCTTCTTGACAGATCGGAAGTGCCGGTTTTCAGCGCATGCGCTTCGCATGCCTAAACTCGGCAATTGCGAGGCCCCGACAGGCGTGCAGGCAGCTGGTAAACACCCGTAGAGATCGGTAAAAACGGTCCACTATTTACATTCCGATGTCCTTGGCCTGTCTTATTTTTAAACTGGAGGATTATTTTAAACACAGAAGCAGGTGCCGATAGCGTTTGCGATCTGTGTCCAACTCAGGAGCAGTTGTCAAAGATGTAAATTTCACACTGAATCCTTACAAACGGATGGTTTTGCTGGGAGTCGTACCCTCCCTCACACACATTCAATCTCTCTCCATCGCTCTCTCACTCATTCACTCACTCTCCCTCTCTCTCTCATTCACTCTCTCTCCCACGCTCTCTCACACACATTCACTCTCTCTCCCTCTCTTTCACATATTCATTCACTCTCTCTCCCTCGCTCTCTCACTCATTCACTCGCTCATCCCCTCTCATTCAATCTCTCTCCCACACCCTCTCCCACATTCACTCTCCCTCCCTCTCTCTCTCACACAAATTCGCGCTCTCTCCCTCTCCCTCACACTCATTCACTCAATTCAATTCAATTCAATTCAAATCGCTTTATTGGCATGACAACGTACATCTTATGTTGCCAAAGCATCGAAAAAACATTTATGGTTGAACACATAAACGCAGATCTATCCATACAGTCTATAAACAGATATATCCCTGAGTGTATAAATATACATTCATATAATTTGTATATACTCTATTCTTAGATTTAATGGTTGTCCCTCTGTTCATGGCAAGCTGTAACGCAGTGTGCCGCTAAGGTTACACAATTTCTCTGTTCCCCTAATAGGTATGGGAGTTTTTGGTCGTCATTTAAATTTTTGAATTCAAGGCATATTTTTGTGAATTTCGGGTAGAAATTACCCCTTATGCCCTGATATTTTCCACAAGCTGTGAGGAAGTGCATCTCTGTCTCCACCACTCCCTGACTGCAGTGAGAGCATATCCTGCCCTCTCTTGTCAGCCAGGTTTGCCTGTGTCTGCCTTTTTCGATAGCCAGGCTATGCTCACTAAGTCTGTACATATTCAAGGTTTTTCTCAATTTGCTATCTTTTACCGTGGTCAGGTATTCAGCCATGTTGTATTGTCTGTTTAGGGCCAAGTAGCAATTGAGTTTGTTTTGGGTTTTTGTTGTTTCTGCCCAATATGACAGATATTTTTTCTTTTGCTTAGTGACAATTGTGTTGGGTCGAATTCTCTGTGCTACGATGTCACTGTCCTAGGGCAGGCTATTGTTAGTAGTGTTAGTATTTACTTCACTGAGTCCCAGGACTAGTTGACTGAGGGTATTCTTCTTTATGATCCTCTCTCTCCCTCTCTCTCACACACATTCACTCTCTCTCCCTCTCTCACGCAATCATTCACTCTTTCTCCCTCTGTCTCTCACATTCCCTCTCTCTCCCTTTCTCTATCTCTCCCTCTATCACACACATATTCATTCTATCTCCTCCTCTCTCCCCCTCACTCTCCCGCTCTCACACACACCTTCATTCTGTTTAACACTCTCTCATAAACATTCATTCTCTCCCCTTCTCTCACACACACTCACTCTCTCTCCCTCTCACGCATATTCACACGCTCTCCCTCTCTTTCTAATACATTCACTCTCTCTCGCTCTGTCACACAAACATTCATTCTCTCTCCCTCTCTCTCACACACTCATTCACTCTCTCTCCCTCTCTGTCTATCTCTATTACAGCTAACTTGGCAGTGATTGTGATCCTGTCTCGAGGAAGGTGCGGCCTCTCCAGATGTGTCACTCGGTATCTAATGTCCATGGCGGTGACTGATCTCCTGGTCATTATCATCGCTGTGGTAGTAAACCGGATTGCTGTTATTTATTTCCCATTCAGTTTTCTGTCCCTCACTCTGTCTGTAGTCTCCGTGTTGCTATATTATATGCAGTCATAGATAGTGCTGTCCGGTTCACGGTCGCATTCACCTTTGATCGACTTGTGGCCATTTGTTGCCAGCAGCTGAAAACAAAAGATTGAATCGAGAAAACTGTGTCGGTGGTTACAGGAACGGTCTGTACCATGAGCTGCTTCAAAAATACCTTCTTGTATTTTACTTATGAGCCTTTGTACACAATTAACATCATTCCCTGGTTCTGCAGTATACCTCACCTGCATGGATCGTATTTTACTGGATTCACAACATTTTAACCCCGTGTCTCCCATTCATTCTGATTTTGCTGCTGAATGCTCTTACCGTAAGATACATTCCAGCGGCAAGTAGATCCCACAGGAGACTCCGGCACCGAAGCAATGGGGAGAATCAGAGTGACCCAGAGATGGAGAGCCGGAGAATGTCCATCGTTTTACTCTTCCATATCTCGGGCAGTTTCATCCTGTTACATGTGTTATTACTGAGAACTTTCCTCGCTGTCCAGATTGCGAACGTTACTTATAATAGCTCAGGTTCCAATTTCAATGAATCAACTTTTATTCTGGAGGAAATCGGAATTATGCTTCAGTTTTTCAGTTCCTGCATCAACCCATTTATTTATCCAGGGACCCAGATTAAATTCAGAGAGGAGTTAAGGATTGGGGTGAAATATTCACTGAGTCTAATTGTTAAATTACTTTAACGATCAAAATAATAATGTGTAGCATCAATTGTACCTTATATTCCATATTGTGCTCTTCTTGTCCGTGTCAGACATGGCCTCCCCTCCCAGATACACAGTCACTCACTCTAATATCCTTACCAATGTGAATTTAAGAATGTATGAGGAACACTGCATCAGCTCAAAATTCAGTGTTGTAACCGGTTCTTAGTTAGTTTCCAGTTCTCTTGTCGGTGCTGACTCAGGCCTGGTATATTCCCACCAGCCCTGAGGGCCCGGGAGTGCCTCTACATTCATGTGGAGTCCGGCCTATGATCAGTGATTGGATATCAAGTGTAGCTCTTTAATGAAGGGACCCAATATCCCTCCTGGGAATGGTTTGGATCTTGAGGGTCAGATACGCTCTGAAATGGGAGCACACGCTGTCCCCATGCATTGTTCTTCCTCACTGGGCACCGCCGCACAGCCGCACTCCTGTGTACATAAACACAGGAACAGAGGAATTGCTGGAGGATAAAGGCAAACGACGCTCCAGGTCAATTTCTACACTTTTCAGTGGCTAATTGGGACGACACCCCCAGTGTCATTAAACAAAATAAATCAATCTATCGAACGTGCCCCCTTTGTAAAGGGGCAAAACAATAAACACCAAAATCATGCAAATACGAAGCTTATCAAATTAAATGGGAATATTATCTTCACTATCCTACATACACTCGAGTCTAGTTCACTTTTTATCATCCTGGTAGTCCCGCCATACACTGATAATGGATTTGTAGCCTAGTCATAGAAAACAATCTCTATCCATTAGTCTACAACAGACCCAGACTTGAGGTGAGGAAACGCCAGTGGTAGAGAGCTTTAGCAAACATAGAAACATAGAAGAAAGGAACAGGAGTAGGCCTTTCGGCCCCTCGAGCCTGCTCCACCATTCAATGCGACCATGCTGATCATCCAAATTCGGTACCCGGTCCCTGCTTTCTCCCCATACCCCTTGATCCCATTAGCCTTAAGAAATATATCGAACTCCTTCTTGAATATATTTAATGAATTGGCCTCTACTGCCTTCTGTGGTAGAGAATTCCACAGGTTCACCACTTACTGGGTGAATAACTTCCTCCACATTTCTGTCCTAAATGGCCTACCCCTTATCTTTAGACTGTGACCCCTGGTTCTGGACTCCCCGACCATCGGGAACATCCTTCCTGCATCTAGTCTGTCCAGTCCTCTCAGAATTTTATAAGTTTCAATGAGATCCCCTCTCATTCATCTAAACGCCAGCGAGTACAAGCCCAATCGACCCAATCTCTCCTCATACGTCATTCCTGCCATCCCAGGTATCAGTCTGGTGAATCTTCGCTGAACTCCTTCCATGGCAAGAACATCCTTCCTCAGATAAGGCGTCCAAAACTGCACACAATGCTCAAGATGTGGTCTCACCAAGGCCCAGTACACCTGCAGCAAGACATCCTTGTTCCTGTACTGAAACGTTCTCGTTACGAAGGCCAACATACCATTTCCCTTTTTAACCGCCTGCTGCACCTGCATGCTTATCTTCAGCGACTGTTGCAGAAGGACACCCAGATCTCGTTGCACTTCACCTTCTCCCAATCTATTGCCATTCAGATAACAATCTGCCTTCCTGTTTTTGCCACCAAAATGGGTAAACTCACATTTTTCCACGGTATATTGCATCTGCCATGCTTCTGCCCAATCACCCAACCTGTCCAAATCATCCTGGAGTTTCTCGGCATCCTCCTCACAGCACACCCACCCACCCGGCTTTGTCTCGTCTCCAAATTTGGAGGCATTACATTTAGTTCCTTTGTCTAGATCATTAATATATATTGTGAATAGCTGGGGTCCAAGGACCAAACCCTGCGGTACCCCACTAGTCACTGCCTGCCACTCAGAAAAAGACCCGTTTATTCCAACTTGTTGCTTTCAGTCTGCCAACCAGTTCTCTATCCAAGTCAATACCTTGCCCCAAATCCCATGTGCCTTAACATTGCAAGCTAATCTCTTATGCGGGACCTTGACGAAAGCCTTCTGAAAGTCCAAATACACCACATCCACTGGTTCTCCCTTATCTATTTTACCAGTTACATCCTTAAAAAATTCCATTAGATTAGTCAAGCACGATTTACCTTTTGTGAATCCATGTTGACTTTGTCCGATCCTGTCACTGTTTTCCAAGTGCTCTGCTATTACATCTTTTAAAATGCACTCCAGCATTTTCCCCACTACCGATGTCAGGCTTACCGGTCTGTTATTCCCCATTTTCTCTCTACCACCTTTTTTGAATAGTGGGATAACATTAGCTACCCTCCAATCCATGGGTACTGTTCTAGATTCCATCGAATGTTGGAAGATGATCAGCAATGCATCTACTATTTCTAGGGCCACTTCCTTAATTACTCTCGGATGTAGATTATCAGGCCCTGGGGATTTATTGGCCTTCAATCCCATCTATTTCCCTAACACCATTTTCCTACAAATGCTGATTTATTTCGATTCCTCCCTTTCATCAGACACTATATTCCTGACATCTCTGGGAGGTTATTTGTGCCCTCCTTTGTGGACCATAGGGCCACAGTCACCTGTTCCTCCCGAGCATGCTGCACTTGCTACATGCCATGTCTCTAATTACTCACATACTCTGTCCCCAAGTGTTATTCTAGGAATAATATCTATTTAGTTTGCATTTGAATGAATCAAAACTAACTGCTTCCACCGTTTCCCTGAGCAGCCTGTCCATAGATTGAACACTCACTCACTGAAACACTGTTTCAGCAGATTGATTTTGAATTGACCCCCTTCAAGCACAGGCAGTGTCCTCTGGTTCCACTGTTTGGACAAGGTGAAACAACCTTTCGTACTCTACATTATCTGGTTCATTTAGATTCCTAAAAAGAGCAATCTTGACATTTTCATTTTCCAGTGAGAACTTCCTCAATTTACACAATCGCTCCTCACAATCCAATCCCTGCATCCCCTCAATCATTCTGCTCACTCTCCTCTGTGTCCGTTCAAAAGCTGCACTATCATATGGTGTCCAGAACTGCACACAGTAATCTCACTGCGGTAGCACCAATGATTTATAAACTTTTTTTTATTCCTTCATATGATGTGGGCGTCACTGGCATGTCAAAATTAAGTCACTGTCCCGGCTCAATGTTGAACTTCTAACACATCCCAACGTCTGATGCGCTTTACAACAATAACTTATATTTAAATAGAGCCTTTAACGTAGTAAATCTTCCCAAGGCGCTTCGCAGGAGCGTTACCAAACAAAATTAGACACCGAGCCACATAATAGGGCAGATGACCAAAAGCTTGAACAAAGAGGTAGGTTTTACGGAGCGCCTTGAAGGAGGAAAGAGAGGTGGAGAGTTTTCAGGAGGGAATTCCAGGGCTTAGAGCCTCGGCAGCTGAAGGCACGACCATCAATAGTGGAGCGATTATAATCAGGGATGTTCCAGAGGCCAGAATTAGAGGAGCGCAAATATCTCGGGGGCAGTGGGGCTGATGGAGGTTACAGATATAGGGAGGGGCGAGGCCATGGGGGGACTTGAAACCTAGGGTGGGAAATTTAAAATCGAGGCGATGCTTAACCGGGGGCGAATGTAGAACAGTGAGCACAGGGTTGATGGTTGAATGGGACTTCGTTCGAGTTAGGATATGGAGAGCAGAGTCATGGAAGCACCTCAAGTTTATGGTGGGTAGAATGTGGGACCCGGCCAGAAGTGGGTTGGAATAGTCAAGTCTAGAGGTAACAAAGGCCCGGATGAGGATTTCAGCAGCGGATGAGCTGAGGCAGTAGTGGAGACAGGCGAATTTACGGAGTTTGAATACGGCAGACTTAGTGATGTTGCAGATATGTGGCTGGAAGCTCATTTGGTTACATATTACACCTAGTTTGCAAACAGCCTGGTTCAGCCTCAGACATTTGCCAGGGAGAGCAATGGAATCAGAGACCAGGGAACGGAGTTTTGGAGGAGAACAAAGACAATGGTTATGGTCTTCTCAATATTTACTTGGAAGAAATTTCTGCTCATCCAGCAATGGATGTCGGACAAGTAGTCTGACAACTTAGTGACAGTGGAGGTTGAGAGATGTGGTGGTGAGGTAGACTTGGGTCTCATCAGCGTATATGTGGAATTTGACACTGTGTTTTCAGATGATGTCGCCAAGGGGCAGCATGTGGATGAGCAATGGTAGGGTTGCCAAGGATTGATCCTTCGGGGACACCAGATGAAACGGTGCGGGTTTGGGAAGAGAAGCCATTAAAGGCGATGCTCCGGGTACAACTAGATAGACAAGAATGGAACCTGGTGAGTGCAGTCCCGCCCAGCTGGATAGGCATTGGAGGAGGTTGGCGTCATCAACAGTTTTAAAGTCTGCAGACAAGGTTGAGAAGAACGAGGAGCGATAGTTATCATTTTCACAATCACATAGGATGCAAGTTGTGACTCTGATAAGGGCCGTTCCAGTATTGTGGTAGGGGCAGAAGCCTGATTTGAGGGGCAGTCTAGTGATTTTGGAGAAGATCAGTAATTTTTTTTTTTAGTTGCATTAAGAGATATCGTGACATGATGGAAGAAGTGGGGCCACTTAACGTGTGATCGGGTGTGGGATTGATAATTGATGCTACATACACATGATAACTGATGCACCATACACATGAGATCATGGCTGATCTACTGCCTCAATTCCATTCACCGGCCCTTTCACCATTTCCACTGATGCCCTTGCCAGTCAGAAATCTATCGACTTCTGTTTTTACTATACTCAAGGACAGCCTCCACAGCCCTCCGAGGTTGGGAAATCACAAGATTGCCCGCTCTCTGTTTGAATAAATTCATTCTCATCTCAGTTCTGAATGGCCTACCCTTTATCCTGAGTTTGTGGCCCCTGGTTCTAGGCTCCCCAGCCAAGGGAAACATTCTCCCAGCATCCACCCTATCAAGTGCAAAATACTGTGGATGCTGAAAATCTGAGATAACAACAGAAAACGCTGGAAAAACTCAGCAGGCCAGGCAGCATCCGTGGAGAGAGAAACCGATTTAAAGTTTCAGGTCGAAGACATTTCGTCAGAACTGGAAACAGGCAGGAAAAGGAGCAGATGTAAAAGCAAGCTTAGTGGCTGGCAAATGGGGGAGGGGATGAAAGAACAAACGGGAGGTAGTTTGCAAGGATGAAGGGGACAAGGGTGGTTCTTGAGGAGAGGGCTGATTACTGTTGATTTGAATGAGAGGGGGACAATACCTGAGAAAAGACCATCGTTAACAGAAAGGGAAGTTTCAGCCTGCGACCCAAGACACTTGCGTTGATGCCGACGAAACTGTTACACCAGCGTAAGTGTTAATATAAATGTTAAATTAAAATTTTAAAAATAACAAAAACATACACAAACACTTACAATTAGCTTATGTAAATTGTGACCCGGATTTTTATTTTATATTCATCATTAACGGACTTTTAATTAATTTTCAAAATGGGAACATTTTTTTTATTTCAGTTGTGTAACTAATTTATTTATTTAGAGGTTCCTCATGAGCTTACAGGGATTCCGTTCATAATTGGAATCGCCATCAGCACAATAGGTATCCTCCTGTCTGGTTGGAGGACTTGGCCCACGTGACCAGAGCGAGGCTCCAAACCGCCTGTCTCCATGGGATCCATGGGCCTTTACACAGGCACAGCCTTCGAAGCTCAGGAGCCAGCAGGTAGGTTCGGATCTTTTTTTTAAGGTCGGAGGACTACCCTGATGGATCGCCTCCGACCGTAAATTTCTGCCCAAAGAAGTCCATGAGTCCACGCACTTGTTGTCTGAGGTGAGGGTGGAGGGGACAGGTGAGAGGGGTATAAGATAACAGTTTGCAGTACATAAAATAAGCCGGGGGCTACAATTGCATTCCAGGCTGACCCTGGAATAGTGAGCAGTTTTGGCAAACGAGAACAGGTCCCGATAATGCATTATGTGGTTTAGCCAGATCTGTCGGTGATTGGCTGAACCAGTTGTCCGCCATTAACTTTCAAGACTGCATCCATTGGAGATGAGGGCCGTAGCAGGGGGAACGATCAGGGTGAGTGAAAGTAATGGTTTTAATCGGTACTAAGGCATCAATAGTGGAGCTGAGGGTTTGATTGAGCAGATTAGTAGCTGCAGAAATGTCGAATGGAGGCCCATAGGCTCGACAGTGGGGATTTAAAAATTCAATTATAAGTGAATTGGGAGAGTTCTTTTCCAATCAACAGTAGCATCAAATATCATGTGTATGTAGCATCAGATATCATGAGTACGTAGCATCAGTTATCATGTGTATGGAGCATCAGTTATCATGTGTATGTAGCATCAGATATCAAGTGTATGTATCATCAGATATCATGTGTATGTAGCATCAGTTACCTTTTGTATGTAGCATCAGTTATCATGTGTATGTAGCATCAGTTATCATGTGTATGTATCATCAGATATCATGTGCATGGAGCATCAGTTATCATGTGTATGTAGCATCAGTTACCTTGTGTATGTAGCATCAGTTATCATGTGTATTTAGCATCAGATATCATGTGTATGGCGCATCAGTTATCATGTGTATGTAGCATCACTTACCTTGTGTATGTAGCATCAGTTCTCATGTGTACGTATCATCAGATATCATGTGTATGTAGCATCAGATATCATGTGTATGTAACATCAGTTACCATGTGTATGTAGCACCAGATATCAAGTGTATGTAGCATTAGTTACCATGTTTATGTAACATCAGTTCTCATGTGTACATAGCATCAGATTTCATGTGTATAGCATCAGATATCATGTGCATGTAATATCAATTACCATGTGTATGTAACATTAGTGATCCTGTGTATGTAGCATCAGTTACCTTGTGTATGTAGATCAGTCATCATGTGTATGTAGCATCAGATCTCATGTGTATGTAACATCAGTTCTCATGCGTATGGCGCATCAGTTATCATGTGTATGTAGCATCAAGTATCATGTGTATGTAGAATCAGTTCTCATGTGTATGTAGCATCAGTTATCATGTGTATGTAGCATCAGTTATCATGTGTATGTAGCATCAGATATCATGTTTATGGAGCATCAGTTATCATGTGTGTGTAGCATCAGTTACCTTGTGTATGAAGCATCTGTTATCATGTGTATGTAGCGTCAGATATCATGTGTATGGAGCATCAGTTATCATGTATATGTAGCATCAGTTACGTTGTGTATGTAGCATCAGTTCTCATGTGTACGTATCATCAGATATCATGTGTATGTAGCATCAGATATCATGTGTATGTAACATCAGTTACCATGTGTATGTAGCACCAGATATCAAGTGTATGTAGCATTAGTTACCATGTTTATGTAACATCAGTTCTCATGTGTACATAGCATCAGATTTCATGTGTATAGCATCAGATATCATGTGCATGTAATATCAATTACCATGTGTATGTAACATTAGTGATCCTGTGTATGTAGCATCAGTTACCTTGTGTATGTAGATCAGTCATCATGTGTATGTAGCATCAGATCTCATGTGTATGTAACATCAGTTCTCATGCGTATGGCGCATCAGTTATCATGTGTATGTAGCATCAAGTATCATGTGTATGTAGAATCAGTTCTCATGTGTATGTAGCATCAGTTATCATGTGTATGTAGCATCAGTTATCATGTGTATGTAGCATCAGATATCATGTTTATGGAGCATCAGTTATCATGTGTGTGTAGCATCAGTTACCTTGTGTATGAAGCATCTGTTATCATGTGTATGTAGCGTCAGATATCATGTGTATGGAGCATCAGTTATCATGTATATGTAGCATCAGTTACGTTGTGTATGTAGCATCAGTTCTCATGTGTATGTAGCATCAGATATCATGTGTATGTAGCATCAGATATCATGTGTACATATCATCAGACATCATGTGTATGTAGCATCAGATATCATGTGTATGAAACATCAGTTACCATGTGTAGGTAGCATCAGATATCTTGTGTATGTAGCATCAGTTACCGTGTGTATGTAACATCAGTTCTCCTGTGTATGTAGCATCAGATATCATGTGTATAGCATCAGATATCATGTGTATGTAGTATCAGTTACCATGTGAATGTAACATTTGTGATCCTGTGTATGTAGCATCAGTTACCTTGTGCATGTAGCATCAGTTATCATTTGTATGTAGCATCAGATATCATGTGTATGTAGCATCAAGTATCATGTGTATGTATCATCAGTTCTCATGTGTATGTAACATCAGTTATCATGTGTATGTAACATCTGTTATCATATGTATGTAGCATCAGTTATCATGTGTATGTAGCATCAGTTATCATGCCTCTGTAGCATCATTTATCATGTGTACTTAGAATCAGTTATCATGTGTATGTAACATCATTTATCCTGTTTCTGTAGCATCAGTTATCATGTGTATGTATCACCATTTATCATGTGTATGTAGCATCAGTTATCATGTGTATGCAGCATCAGTTATCATTTGTATGCAGCATCAGTTATCATGTGTATGTAGCATCAGTTATCATGCCTATGTAGCATCAGTTATCATGTGTATGTAGCGTCAGCTTTCATGTGTAGGTAGCATCAGTTATCAGACACTCACCTGATCACACGTCCAGTGGCCCCACTTTTTCCATCCTTTCATGCTATCTCTTAAAGCAACTAAAAAACAAATTAGTGATGTTCCCTTCTGTTGCCATATTTAACTAGAAATGTTACTTTGCCATCGTTATGCCCTTTTAACACTCGAGACATGCCTTTAGTATTGAATCATAAGAACATAAGAACATAATAAATAGAAGCAGGAATAGGCCCTTCGAGCTTGCTCTGCCATTCAATGAGATCATGGCTTATCTTCTGCCTCAATTCCATTCACCGGCTCTATCACCATTTCCCATGATGCCCTTACAAGTCAGATTTCGATCGACTTCTGTTTTTAATATACCCAATGACTGAGCCTCCACAGTCCTCCGAGGTTGAGAATTCCCAAGATTCACCACCCTCTGTTTGAAGAAATTCCTTCTCATCTCAGTCCTGAATGGACTACCCTTTATCCTAAGGCTGTGGCTCCTGGTTCTACACTCCCCAGCCAAGGGGAACATTCTCCCAACATCCACCCTATCAAGTGCAAAATACTGCAGATGCTGGAAATCTGAAATAACAGCAGAAAACGCTGGAAAAACTCAGCAGGTCAGGCAGCATCCGTGGAGAGAGAAACAGATATATCATTTCAGGTCGAAGAACTTTCGTCAGAACTGGAAAAATGCAGGAAAAGGAGCAGATGTAAAAGCAAGTTTGGGGGCTGGGAAATGGGGGAGGGGATGAAAGATCAAAAGGGAAGGCCTGTGATAGGATGGAAGGCAGGGGAAGTAAAGAGGCATTAAGAGATATTCAAGGCAAGAGGAGATGTTAATGGGACAGGTTAAGAAACAAAGGATGGCTCTTGATGAAGTGTGAATTGTGCTGGCAGAATGAAAGACAGCTGCCATGTGGGAGGAAAAAAAACAGGTAAAAAATCAAAATATGCTATGGGCCCAGGTTATGATCTGAAATTGTTGGACTCTATGTTGAGTCCAGAGGGCTGTAAATTGCATAATCGGAAGATGAGGTGCACTTCCTCGAGCTTACATTGTGCTTCATTGGAACAATGTAATAGGCCTCTACACCTCCATCCCCCACCAGGACGGCCTTTGGTCGCTCCATTTGTTCCTTGAAAAGAGGCCCAACCAGTCCCCATCCACCACCACCCTCCTCCGCCTGTCTGAACTTGTTCTCACATTGAACAACTTCTCCTTTGACTCCACTCACTTCTTCCAAATTAAAGGTGTTGCTATGGGAACCCGCATGGGCCCTAGCTATGCCTGCCTGTTCATGGGATATGTGGAACATTCTTTGTTCCAGTCCTACTCAGGTCTCCACCCTTACCTCTTTTTCCGGTACATCAATGACTGTATCGGTGCCATTTCCTGCTCTCGCCCTGAACTAGATAAATTCATTCACATTACTTCCAATTTCCACCCTTCACTCACCTTCACATGGTCCATCTCCGACTCTTCCCTTCCCTTCCTTGACTTCTCTGTCTCCATTTCTGGTGATCAGCTTTCGAAAAACATCCACTACAAGCCCGCCGAATCCCACAGCTACCTGGACTGCACTTCCTCCCACCCCGCTTCCTGTAAGGACTCTATTCCATTCTTCCAGTTTCTCCATCTCTGCTGCGTCTAAGCTGATGATGCCACCTTCCATACCAGTACTTCCGATATGTCTTCCTTTTTCATCAACCGAGGATTCCCCTCTACTGTGGTTGACACAGCCCTTGATGGTGTCCATTCTATTTCCCGCACTTCTGCTCTCACCCCGTCCCCTTCCTCCCAGAACCATGATAGGGTTCCCCTTGTCCTCACCTTTCACCCCACCAGCCTCCACATACAACGGATCATCCTCCGCCATTTCCATCACCTCCAACGTGATCCCACCACCAAACACAGCTTCACCTTGCCTCCCCTTTCAGCATTCCAAAGGGACAGCTCCGTCTGCGACACCCTGGTCCACTCCAAAATCACCCCCAACAGCCCTTCTCCTTCAACTGGCACCTTCCCTTGCAAGCGCAGGAGAGGCAACACATGCCCTTTTACCTCCTCCCTTCCCACTGTCCAGGGCCCCAAACAACCCTTCCAGGTGAAACAGCGATTTACTTGTACTTCTTGCAATTTAATTTACTGTATTCGCTGCTCACAATGCGGTCTCCTCTGCATTAGGGAGACCAAAAGCAGATTGGGCGACCGCTTTGTGGAACACCTCCGTTCAGTCCGTATGGGTGTCCCTGAGCTTCCTGTCGCCTGTCACTTTAATTAACCACTTCACTCCCGCTCTCATCTCTCTGTCCTTGGCCTATTACATTGTTCCAATGAAGCTCAACATAAGCTCAAGCAACAGCACCTCCTATTTCGATTAGGCACTATACAGCCTGCGGGACTCAACATCGAGTTCAACAATTTCAGATAATTATCCCTGTCCCCATTTTCATGCAGAATGATTTTTTCCACTCCAATTTACAACAGTTAGCTTTCCTGCCTCTTACAAAAGTACAGGATGTTACTTCAATTCCTTCCTCCCCTCCTAACACCCTCCCCCTGTCTCTGCACCTGGTTAATATCTGTTTCATCTCCAGCTTTTTCCAGTTCTGATGAAGGGTCCCAGACCTGAAACCTTAACTTTGTATCTCTCTCCACGGAAGCTGCCTGGCCTGCTGAGTATTATCAGCATTTTCTGTTATTATTTCATTAGCCTATCATCTTGCCTTGAATATCTCTTAATGCCTCTTTATTCTCCTGCCCTCCATCCTGTCACAGACCTTCCATTTTTTTCTTTCATCCCCTCCCTCATTTCCCTGCCCCTAAACTTGCTTTTATATCTGCTCCTTTTTCTGCTTTTTTCCAGCTGTGACGCAACGTCTTCGACCTGAAACATTAACTCTGTTTCTTTCTCCATGGATGCTGCCTGGCCTGCTGAGTTTTTCCAGCGTTTTCTGTTGTTATTCCTCCCAACAAGCCCTGTAATTATTATATATGCTTCAATCAATCTGAACCAGTTGCTGTGCCAACTAACAGTGTCCTCTGTAATCGTGGATATACGGCTCTCTATTTCTTCATCTCCAGGGATGCCTTTTGTTTTTGAATCCACCCTAATGCTGCGCTATTTTCGTTCATGAATTTTAGTGCTTTATTTCTTTTGTTTTACTCATGCATGCATAGCTTTCAGGGTCAGGGTAGCACGCAAGACCTCCCAGCACATCAAGGTGCTGTCATTAGTGAGGTGTGTATATTTGTTGTAAACACAAATTAATTAATAATACCAGACAATTATATAATTGATTATAATGTTTTGCCAACTACTCATTGACTTAAAATGTAATTCATTAAATGCTTTCATTAAATTCAGAAAATATGTGATTGATTTGAATCTGTCTTCACAAAAAGCAGAAACCTGCCAAAGTCAGGGTAATGGAGGAGGGTAGAGCAATTGTCCAGGATAAAAATACATGACTAGGTTGGAAGTGATCAAAGTAGAAAAGTCACCCGGTCCAGAAGAGATGCATCCTTGGTTGTTGAGGAGAGTAAGAGTGGAAATAGCGGAGGCCCTGGCCACAATTTTTCAACCTTCCTTGTATACAGGACAGTCGTCAGAAGACTAGAGGGTTGCAAATGTTACACCCTGTTCAAAAAAGTGGGGGGTAAATCCAGTAACTACATGCCAGTGAGCTTAACATCGGTGGCAGCAAAAGTTCAAGTGAGCAAAATCCACGACAACTTTAATTGTCACTTGGAAGAGCATGGGTTAATAAATGACAGCTGACACGGATTTGTTAAATGCAAATCGTATCTGACGAACATGATTGAGTACTTCGATGAAATATAATAGATATGGTTGCTGGAAGTAGTGAGGTTAATCTGGATATGGACTTTCAACAGATGTTCAATTAAATGCCATGTAATAGACGTGTTAGCAAAATGCAAGCCCTTGGGATTAAAGAGGCAGCGGCAGAATGAACACAATCTTGGCTAACAGACAGAAAGTAGAGAGTAGTGGTGAGTGGTTGTTTTCAGACTGGAGGAAAGTATAGAATAGTATCCCCCATGGGTCGGTTTTAGGACCACTGCTCTTTCTGATGTATATTAATAACATGTACTTAGGTGCAGGGCCATAATTTCAAAGTTGCAGATGACACAAAACTTGGAAATGTAGTTAAATGTGCAGAGTACAGTAGCAGACTTCAGGAGGACATAGACAGACTGGTGAAATGGGCAGACACATGGCAGATGCAAATTAATGCTGAGAAGCGTAAAGTGATGCATCTGGCCAGGAAGAATTAAGAGCGACAGTATCATCTAAATGGTACAATTTAAAGGGATAGTAGTAACCTGAGGGTGTACGGACACAAATCGTTGAAGGAGGCAGCACAAGTTGATGAGGCTGTTGAAAAGCAGACATAAATCTGGGTTTAAATATAGAGGCATAGAGTACAAAAACAAGGAAGTTACGTAATATTAATGAATCACTGGTCAGGCCTTACAATGCCAAGGTTGATCCTGACCCATTACCATTTGGTTTATTTAAAGTTTGTCCAGAATCATAAACAGTCCTGGATATGAATAATAACAGTGGAATCCGACCACTGCAGTCACATGTAAACTCGCTGGTGTGTCAGAAATTGGCATGAACAATTAATTCCCTCGATGCCTACGGAGCATTTCAATGCTTTCTGTCCCTTGTGAGGATACTGGTGCGTGAGCAATGGGAGGACTGTTTAAATCCTTTCCCAGAGACAGACAATGTGAACGGCCTCTTCCTGGTGTGAGTTTCCAGCTGGGATGGGTAATTGAATCCCTTACCACAGTCCCCACATTTCCATGGTTTTTCCATGGTGTGGGTGTCCTTGTGTATCTCCAGGTTGGACGGTCAGTTAAAGCTTCATCACACACAGAACACGTGTATGGTTTCTCACCGCTGTGAATGGCGCGATGTTTTTTCAGGCTGTGTAATTGATTAAAGCTCTTTCCACAGGCAGTGCCCTGGACCACTCTCACTCGGGTGTATGAGTCTCAGTGCTATTCCAGTCACACTGATGTTCCCCTCCAGCTCCTCCCCTGAACGTGCTGACTGTGGCTGGGTTCGGTTCACTCACTGGTTCCCCTCTCTCTCCTCCCCTGAAGGTGCTGACTCTGGCTGGATTCAGTTCTGTACTCACTGGTTCCACTCCCTCTCCTGCACTGAAGGTACTGATTCTGGCTGGGTTCAGTTCTACACACACTGGTTCGCCTCCTTCTCCTCCCCTGAAGGTGCTGACTCTGGCTGGGTTCAGTTCTACATTCACAAAATAGAACTCCATGGAGAGAGTGTTAATGGTGTGATAATTCTGACAACAAAGAGATTACAAGCAGGTAGAATGCGTTTGGTGCAATGATAATAACATAGCCTGAAACTCCAGCACTTGGTGTCATTAAAAACTGTCACACACACTCAGCCCCCCGTGAGAGATACTGTTGGGTGAAACCCTGAATAAAATAACACAGTGGGACATATGTACATTGGTGAATTCATCAAGTACTGGGCCAGTTACGAATTCTGCTTCGATCCACCTTATCTGTAGTAAACTCTGCTAATTCAGAGTGTAAATATCTGGTAAGACTGCAACATTATGTGACCTGTCAGGAGAGTCTCCAGTCTAGTTGCAGTGGGACTGTGGATCTTAACAGCAACTCCCAGCCAGCCCTGCAGGGGAAATATAGAGAAATGATCTGGACTTGGGTTTATGGGGCACATGATCAAAATGTCCAGCTGAGACCGAAATAGGGAACTCCGAAGGGGAATGGAAGTGACTTCAGAGTGAATACAGAAGTTAGTAAATGGGGCAGGTAGATGATAGATGAAAATTTATCACGGAGAAATGTGAGCAGATACATTTTGGGATGAAGCAAAGGGAGATGAAATGTACACTAATTGCTAAACCTTTGAAAGGATTAAAGGGTCGAAGAGGCTTAGGCATTTAAGATTCTATCTATAGCCCTGTCTTATGAATTGGCGTGATCGGGAGCCCCATATCAGCAACTTTAATACTTTATTAGAAATATAAGATGAGCAGATTCTTTGTCCTCTACCGTATCTTACATTAACCCATCTATCAGAGTAAACTTGCAAGTCCTGCGTGTCCACAGTAACATACACGTGGTCAGCCTGCTGGATGGAACCTCGGGCGCCCTGAGCTTGATCTCCGGTATCTCCAGTCCCGACTGCCTCCTTACATCAGGTTTCCCTCACTTTTATACCCTATAGTGATCCATCTCTGGCACCTGACTCTTCTTTGTCTTCTCTGCTGGTTTTGGGAGGAAGCGAAGGGTAAGACAGCTGGAACTTCTCTAATCTGTGATTTACAAGGACACTTTCCCTGGTTCCCAGCAGCATCTTTTCTTCAGTAATTTTCTCATTATTACTAAATTATCCTGCTTACAATTACTTCTGTTATATCTTTTAGTTTAATAATTATAGCTATAAACATCACACATTATAATCGAATCTATTCTATTACTCGCTCCAGTTTAAGCTTATATTGTGGTTAATAGCAGACAAACCCGGTTCTTTCCCCTGATTCCATTATCGGTTCCAACCAGTGGATTCAGTGGGATGGAATGTCTTATCGGTGTTGCCATGGCGACCTGTCTGCAGTGAAGGCCTGTTCGTGCTTCTAACTCGGACCAAACATCTCTTTGCCATAATGCACACTATATGAGCTATTTATTGGCAATGTATTTTAGCCATGTTGTTAATATCTCTAAAACCTACAAGGGGTCCAGATACACAAACCGTTAAAAGTTGGATGACAAATTGCGAATTCTGTTACTAAAGTAGACAGAATCTTTGGCTTTTTAAGTAGCGACATAGTGTACGGAAGCAAAGAAATTATCCTAAATCTTTATAAATCATTGGTTAGGTCTCAGCTGGAGTATTGTGTTCAGTTCTGGGCACCAGACATTAGTTAGGTCTCAGCTGGAGTATTGTGTTCATTTCTGGGCGCCAGACATTAGGAAGGATGTCAAGGAATTGGAGATGGTACAGAGTACATTTACTGGAATGGTACCAGGGATGAGTGACTGCAATTACATAGAGAGACGAAGAAAAGCTGGCAGGGCATTTAAAGCACGTGTTAGTCAAAGAGTAAAGCTCCCTCTACACTGTTCCATCAACCACTCCCAGGGCAGGCACAACACGGGTTAGATACAGAGTAAAACTCCCTCTACACTGTCCCATCAAACACTCCCCGTGCAGGTACAGCACGGGTTAGATATAGAGTAAAGCTCCCTCTACACTGTCCCATCAAAGATTCACAGGGCACGTGCATTACGGGTTAGATACAGAGTAAAGCTCCCTCTACACTGTCCCATCAAACACTGCCCGGGCAGGTACAGCACGGGTTAGATACAAAGTAAAGCTCCCTCTACACTGTCCAATCAAAAACTCACAGGGCACGTACATTACGGGTTAGATACAGAGTAAAGCTCCCTCTAAACTGTCCCATCAGAAACTCCCAGGGCAGGTACATCACGGGTTAGATACAGAGTAAAGCTCCCTCTACACTGTCCCATCAAACACTCACAGGGCAGGTGCAGCACGGGTTAGATACAGAGTAAAGCTCCCTCTACACTGTCCCATTAAACACTCCCAGGGCAGATACAGCACGGGTTAGATACAGAGTAAAGCTCCCTCTACACTGTCCCATCAAACACTCAAGGGCAGGTGCAGCACGGGTTAGATACAGAGTAAAGCTCCCTCTACACTGTCCCATTAAACACTCCCAGGGCAGATACAGCACGGGTTAGATACAGAGTAAAGCTGCCTCTACACTGACCCAACAAACACTACCAGGGCAGGTACAGCTCGGGTTGGATACAGAGTAAAGCTCCGTTCCCTGGAAACCGACTGACACTCTGGGCCCCTGTCTGAGGCTGAACCAGTAAGTTCGCAAATTCGGTGCTTAATTTGACCCTGAGCTGAGCATTCGGTCACCTCAATAACCTGGGTCTGTTACCAGAGAGAAAGCCCCGCAGCTGCGGCCCCGCTGGATACCATTGAGTCCAGGGACTGTTATTCAGTCCTGAGGCCGCACACCATGTTTATAAAATCTGCTCCGGGTTTTATTTCCCCACTGCACCACATCCTCTCCTCCCTGTCCCGCCCCCACCTCCTCTATCCCTCCTACTGTCTTCCTCCAGAGAGCAGGCGGTGGCCGGCATTGCCCATCCTCCCGACAGGCATGGTCCAGGACTGAGCGTCTAATACGCCAGTGCACGATTCCATAACACGGACCATTCGGGGGAAGTATAAGAGCTATTGAGTTTCTGAAGATTTCAGGGATTATCTGCTTGTTTCATTTATGTACAGCCTGCACTTGAAACAATAAAATGGGTCCCCATTCTTTTATGAGTGCCTCTCCTAACCTTAGTATCACTACAAAAAGAAACCTAAACTTAACACCTAAACCCAAACCCCTAACCCCAAACTGTAAAACTGACCCCGTATCCCCACCCTTAAATCTAAAATCGTAACCATAACACCCTAACCTAACCCCCAAACTCTCACCCAAATCCTGTAACTGCACCCCTAACTCTAACATCTTAACCATAACACCCTAACCCTAACCTAACCTAAACCTAACCATAAACTATAAACTAATCCCTAACCTGCTACTTCCTCAAGAGTGACTGTGACATCACCATGAGCACCGGAAGGCGGCGGTGTCAAGAGCTTCTTCATTTTTAATATTATCTCCACCCCTCACTTCCTGGTCCAAATGCGCCTCTCTGAGCTTCAGCCGCTCCATTCACCTTTGAACTATAATCTCCACTCCATTACAGGCTGCTGATATATAAAAGCATCATTTAAGAATGATCTCCCCCTGGGCTGAATCATTCTCTGATTCTATGGTCGGAGCTCCACGGAGTCTGGCCGTGCCCAGAAAAGACCGGACGGCAGATTTCTCTCTCTCGATATCAATGGAGGTCTGGAGCGAGCGGGTTAATAAACCCCGAGAGTCACAGCTTTTACGTACACCGAGTGTAACCCCAGGGCCGAAAATAAAACAGTGAGCATTATCCCCCCTCCCCAGTCCGGCGGACATCAGTGATCATTTGTAGATTAGACTTTGTAGGAGGCAGTCACATATCAGAGGCAACATCACTAACTATACTGTCAGTGACACAGAGCTCTGCTAGAAGAGGATCAGAACCCCACTTTGTGCCGAGGGGTCGGGTCACAACAGGGGCCGGTGGCTCACTCACTACAGGAGCCGGGATTCACTCACTACAGGGGTCGAGTCCTGTGCCTACAGGAGCCGGGGTTTCACATGCTAGAGGGGCCGGAGTCCTGTCCCTACAGGGTCCGGGGTCCTGTCCTTACAGGAGCCGGGCGTTCACTCCCTACGGGGGCCGGTATCCTTTCCCAACTGTGGCTGGGGTCTCATTCACTACAGGGGCCGGGGTCCTGTCTCTACAGGGGCCGGGGTGTCAATCTCTACATGTGCCGGTGGTTCACTCCCTACAGGGGCCTGGCACTCACAGAAATACTCACCCTTGTGGTTAGAAGGTTGATGTGTACGTTAACCGATATTTAAAATAATAAAGGATTTTGATAGGATCGATGTGGAGAAACTATTTCATCTGATGGAGGAAAGCAGAAAAAGTGGTCGCAATATTAAAATAAAATCTACGCCGTTCAGGAGTGACATCTGGATGCAATTTGGAACTTACAGCCCCAAAACGCTGTGGATTCTGGGGGACAATTTGAACTGTTAAAACTAAGCGTAACATATTTTTATTAAAGATGACCTGCATTTCTGCAGTGCCTTTCAGGACATCAGGACGGCCCAAAGCACTTTAAGCCAATGAAGTACTTTTGAAGTTTAGCCACTGTTGTAATGTAGGAAACACAGCAGGCATTATGCACACAGCAAGCTACCACAAACAGCATTGTGATAATGACCAGATAATCTTGTCTTAGTGATGTTGATTGAGGGATAAATATTGACCAGTTAACCGGGGATAATTCCGCTGTTTTTCTTCGAAATAATGCCTTGGGATCTTTTCCATCCACAAGAGAGCGCAGACGGGGACTCTCATCTGAAAGACGACACTCTGACAGTGTAGCACTCCCTCAGTCCTCCACTGGAGTGTCAGCCTAGATTTATGTGCGTAAGTCTCTGGACTCAGACTCAGAGGCGACGGTGCTACCCATTGAACCACAGTGGACACGTTATTCCGTAAGGGTATCAAGGGATATTGAGCAAAAACTGTGAGTTGGAATAGACTGGAGGGGCTGAAAGGCCTCCACCTTGTCCTATGACTCAGCAGCACTGGGCGGTGCCTTTACCCACTGGGCCATTGGGAGGAGGGCCCAGTGACCCGGCTGGAAAGGGCAAATGTGAGGCCTCAGGTGAGGACAGTGGAATAGCGCTCAGAATTTCTCTGTTGTAAGAAACATTCAACCCTAAAGAAAGTTGCAAGTAATAAGGTGATTATTAATTCCGTAGGAAATAGATCTGCTAACCCAGCAAGTAAGGCTGACTGAACACACAGAAAAAATTTCACTCATATCAGTTAAGTACAGAAAGAGACCCTAGGCCAACACAATTACAAGCAGGCCTCCCAATCATATATAGCGAGACTGACGAGAGACTGATAAGGGAGACAGCAGGGAATCAGCCAGCCGAATTAGCAAAGCACTCTTAATCATAATAAAACATATAACACAAAAATAAGAAATAACTGAGCTGAAGCCCAGGAAATAAGATGGTCAGGGGGTACCTTAGCCCTGGTAATTAATGTCAGGAGGTGGCTGAAAAATGATGCAAAATTGTGCTCCCAGCCCACCGGAATAAGATATAAAATTTGGCAACAGAGAGAGAGAGAAGCTAGTTGTTAGGGGAAGGGCTTCTTCGGAGGAGATGAACGCTAGCTTCGGCTTAACACTCTGATCAGACTCGACCTCTGAGGTGGTCCCATGCTGGCTGACAGCCTAACACCTCTAAGAGCTTGAGGAGAGACCCAACAGAAGTGACCGGTATTACAGACAGAGACATCATCAACATTCATTGAGGCCGTTCGTCTGCCGTCCATCCACTGTACATCCATCCGTCTGGTCATTTCGTTCAGTCTGTTCCATTGCGGGGCTCTCAGCTGTCATGGGTTGTATGTCTACTATATCTATTTCAATCGCATGTATTTTCGGATTATGCTTAAACTGTAGCTCTCTAATAAAAAGCTTTACAACACCTAAGACACTTTGGGTAATCAGTGTGTGACCTTACATTGTCGAGGGTCACACGTGTAGCTTGGGCACATGGGAAACACATTGGAGAGAAAGTGGCAAGTGTAGAACTGAAACCAGTCAAAGTAAACACCTTCAGAGCAGGACAGAGATGGGAACCAGTGAGTCTAGAAACGAGCGCAACCAGAGCCAGCAGCTTTAGTGGAGAAGTGGGAGGGGAACCAATGTGTGATGATCTGATCCCAACCAGAGTCAGCACCTCCAGGGGAGGAAAGGGAGACGGGCCAGTGAGTGTAGAACTGAACCCAGCCAGAGACAGCACCTCCAGGGGAGGAAAGGGAGAGGAACAAGTGAGTGTAGAACTGATACCAGACAGAGTCAGCACCTTCAGGGGAGGAGAGGGAGGGGAACCCGTGAGTGTAGAACTGAACCCAGTCAGAGTCAGCACATTCAGGGGAGGAGAGGGAGGGGAACCCGTGAGTGTAGAACTGAACTCAGCCAGAGTCAGCACCTTCAGGGGAGGAGAAGGAGGGGAACCAGTGAGTGTAGAACTAAACCCAGCCAGAGTCAGCACCTTCAGGGGAGGAGAGGGAGGGGAACCAGTGAGTGTAGAACTGAACCCTGCCAGAGTCAGCATGTCCAGGGAAGGAGAGGGAGGGGCACCAGTGAGTGCAGAACTGAACCCAGTCACGGGTGATTGAGGAATTTGATTGGGTTGATACCGGGAAAAAATGTCTTCTGTTTGTGGAGTCCAGGACAACGGGGCTTAAATTAGAATTAGAGCGAGGCCGTTCAGGGGTGATGCCAGAAAACACTTCTTCACACAAAGGGCAGTGAAAATCTGGAACTCACTACAATCCTTCACATTGTTTACAACATTTCGAAGTTTTGTATCAGCTGCACATTTTAAAATTGTATCTCCTAGGCACAGGTCATTTATATATATCAAAAAGAGCAGTGGACACCTGGGGGACACCACAGTAAACTTTCCTCAAGTCGGAACAAACCCGTTCACCACTACTCTCTGCTTTCCGTCCCTTGCCAATGTTGTATTCATGCTGGCACTGCCTAATTCATCCCATGGACTTCCATTTTGCTCACACGTCTATTACATGGCACTTTATCAAACACCTTTTGAAAGTCCATATTCACATTAATTTCACTACCTTCATCAACACCCTGTTATTTCTTCGAAGTACTCAATAAATTGGGCAGATACGATTTGCCTTTTACAGATCCATGTTGGCTGTCATTTATTAACCCAATACCTTCCAAGTGACAATTAATGTCACGCATTTTGCTCATTGTAATGGGTTCTGCCACCGATGTTAGGCTGACTGGCCTGTAGTTACTAGAGTTATCCCTCTCACCTGTTTTGGACAGGGTGTAACATTTGGAACCCTCCAGTCTTCTGGCAGCTCTCCTGCATCTAAGGAAGGTTGAAAATTTATGGCCAGGGCTATCGCTATTCCCACGCTTACTACCGTCAACAACCTGGGATGCATCCCATCCGGACCAGTTGACCTTTCTACTTTAATCGCTGCCAACCTATTCCTTTATTTTTATCCCATCCAATTGCTCCACCCTCCTCATTTACCATCACATTGGTAAATTTCTCCTCTTTTGTGAAGACAGATTCAAATCAATCACATATTGTCTGAATTTAATGTAAGCATTTAAGGAATTTACATTATAAATCAATGAGTGGTTCACAAAATATTTTAATCAATTTACAATTGTCCGATATTATTAATGAATTTGTGTTTCAACAAACAAATATAGACACCTCCCCAGTGTCTGCACCTTGATATGCTGGGATGGCTTGCGTGCTATCCTGATCCTGAAAGCTATGAAGCCATGAGTACAACGAAATAAATAAAGTATTTCAAGTCATGAAAGAAAATAGCCCAGATTTAAGGTGGATTAAATAACAAAAGGCATCCCTGGAGATGAAGGAATAGAGAGCCGTATACCCAAGATTATTGACGACACTGTTAGTTGGCAAAGTAAGTAGTGTAGATGGATTCAATACTAAACGCATGCCTGAAGTGCAAAAAGGGCATAAAAAAGGCAAATACATATTTCGAGTTGAATATAGCAACAGAAGGGAAGGTGAAAGATTTATTTTTTAGCTACATTAAGAGAACATTTGAGACGATGGACGAAGTGGGGGCACTGGAAGTGTGATCTGGCGAAGGCCTCATAACTTATGCTACATACGCATGATAACAGATTCTACACAGACTGCAAAGGGGCTAATTACATTTTTGCCTCAATTTTTACAAAAGACGGGTCAGGTAACTAATTTGATCTGGAAATGGGAACGAGAGGGTGTTTCAGAGGTAAGTTGTGACACTATTGACATTAACACTGGCATGGTTGCCATGTGCAGTCTCAAGATGAACCAATCTCAGGGGCCAGGAATATTCATCTGAGGACCCTTGTGGAGTAAAGGGAGAAAATTGCAGGGCATAAATCTGGGGGAAATTATTGAATGCTGCAGAGGTGCCAGGGACTGGAGAAAGGCAGGTGCTAAGCCTATATTCTAAAAAGAGGGTGGCAAACGAGGCCCAGGAAACTACAGACCAGAGAGTTAGAGGTCCATTGTGGGTAAAGTCATGTAAACACTAATAAAACATAAGGTCATGGAGCATCTGGATAGAAATACCATCTTAAAATATAACCAGTATTTGTTTTAGAAGGGGAGGCCTTGCCAATCTTGTTCACTAGTTCTATTTGAGAGTGTGACAAAGGAGCGGGACAGGGGTAAGGCAGTGGATGAGGTGTACTTGGTTTCAGTCAGGCCTTTTATGCACGTCCTCTGGAAAGGCTGGTACTGAAAAGAAAGATCGTGTGAATCAGTGGAAATATTTTACAAGGATGTGTAATTAGTTCACTGATAGAACCCAGAGAGCGGTGATACATGGATTGTCATCGGCCTGGAAGAATGTTACCAGTGGGGTCCCACAGAGATCTGTTTAAATGTCTTTCATTTAATATCTTTATAAATCATCTGGGATTAGGAGTCACAACTTTTGCAGGCGAAATAAAGCTGGTGACGGTGGCTGACTGCAAAGCTGAAGAGGATAATCTACAGATGGATTTAAATAGCTGGGAATTGGGCTGACAGGTGCCAGATTTCATTCAATGTAGAGAAAGGCAAAGTGCGCCAAATGGAGACAAGAAATTTAGGAAGGGACTATCATTAAATGAAGATACATGAATCACGATGGATAGTGAAAGAGTTCTGGGGTCTTATTGACAATAAACTGAAGCTATCGCAACAACGAGTAAAGCAAATTAGACGTTGGGCTGTATTAAACGGTCAATATTGAGCCGAGTTAGCGAGGCTATCCTGCCCCACTTTAAAAATCATTGGTGCAAACGGGCTCAGACTACTGTGTACAGCTCTGGGCATCACAGGGTATTGCAGATATTGAACGATCACGGAAGAGAGGGACCAGAATTACTGGAGGATGGAGTGATTGGATTGCGAGGAGCGATTCTGTAAATTGAGCAAGTTCTCACTGGAAAAGAGAATGTCGTGAGGTGATATGTCTGCTGTTTTTAGGATTCTATAGGGACCAGATAATGTCGAGCACGACAAGTTATTTCACCTTGTCCAGAACAGTAGAACCAGAGGACACGGCCTGCGCTTGAAGGGGATCAATTCAAAACCAATCTGCTGAAACAATATTTCAGTGAGTGAGTGGCCAATCTATGGACAGGCTGCCTTGGGAGACAGTGGGAGCAGTTAGTGTCGATTCATTCAAATGCCAGTTAAATAGATATCATTCCTAGAATAACAATTGGGGACACAGTATTTGACTAATTAGAGACAGGACATGTGGTAAGTGCAGCGTGCTCGGGAGGAACAGGTGACTGTGATCCTATGGTTCCTAAAGCTCTCCACCACTGGAGTTTTCCTCGCCTCATGACTGGGTCTGTTGTAGACTAATCGATAGATTGACCGCTGTGACTGGGCAACAACTCCATTATCATTGTATCGAGGGACTACCAGGATGGTATAAGGTGAACTATACTGGAGTGCATAGTCTATAGTGGAGATATTATTCTCATTTAATTTGATGTTTCCTATTTGTAAGATTTTGGTGATTATTGCTTGTGCCCCTTTACAAAGGTTGCACGTTCGTTAGATTAATTGTAGTTTGTTTAATGACACGGGGTGTCGTCCTAATTGGTCACTGAAAAGAGAAGAAAATGAACTGGATTGTCGTTTGTCTTTATCCTCCAGCAATTCCTCTGTTCCTGTGTTTATGGACACAGGAGTGTGGCTGTGGGGCGGTGCCCAGTGAGCAGAGTACAATGCGTGGAGACATTGTGTGCTCACATTTCAGAGCGAATCAGACCCTCAAGATCCAAATCATTCCCAGGAGGGATATTGGGTCTCTCCATTCAATAGTTAAACTTGATATCCAATCACAGATCAGAAGTCGGACTCCACATGAATATAGAAATACTCGAGGTCCCTCGGGGCTGGTGGGAATGTACCAGGCCTCAGTCAGCACCGACAAGAGAACTGGAAACTAACTGAGAACGGGTTACAATAGTGACATGTGTGCTGATGCAGTGTTCTTCAAACATTCTTAAATTTACATTGGGTTATGGTCTTAGAGTGAGTAACTGTGTATCTGGGAGGGGAGGTCGTGTCTGAATCGGACAAAAAGCGCACAGCATGGAATATAAGGTACAATTGATGATTACTTTACCATTTTCATCATTTGAATATTTTACCAATTAGACTCAGTAGGTATTTCACCCCATTCTTTAACTCCTCTCTGAATTTACTCTGCGTCCCTGCATAAATAAACGGGTTGATGCAGGAACTCAAAAGCTTAAGCATAAATCCGCTTTCCTCCAGAATAAAAGTTGATTGATTCAAATTGGAACCTGAGAAATAAGTAATTTTTGCAATCCGGACATAGAGAAAAGGTCCCAGTAATAACACATATAACAGGATGAAACTCCCCGAGGTACAGAAGAGTAAAACGATGGACTTTCTCTGGCTCTCCATCTCTGGGTCACTCTGATTCTCTCCATTGATGTGGGCCCGGAGTCTCCTGCGGGCTCTACTGGTCGCTAGAATGTGTCTGACGGTCAAAGCATTGAGCAGCAAAATCAGAATGAATGGGACACCCGGGCATAAAATGCTATTAATCCAGTTGTATGCGACCCATGCAGGTGAGGTATAAAATATTAATTTTACGCTGCAGAACAAGGGTATGCTGTTAATTGTGTACAAAGTTTCATAGGCAAAATATAACCAGGTACATTTTAAACAGCTCAGGGGACAAACTGTTCCTATAACCATGGCCGCCGTTTTCTCAGTGCAATATTTTATTTTCAGCTTCTGGCAACAAATAGCCAGAAATCGATCAAAGGTGAAAGCAATCGTGAACCAAACAGAACTGTCGGTGACTGCAAACCGGAGTGATGGACAGGAAACTGAACGGGAAATAAACAACAGCAATCCGGTTTAATATCACAGCGGTGATAATGGCCAGTATATCCGTCATTGCCATGGACACCAGGTAGAGAGTGATACCTCTGGAGAGACCACACCTTCCTCGGGACAGGATCACAATCACTGCCAAGTTAGCTGTAACAAAGAGAGATAGTGTGAGAGAGGGAGAGAGAGTGAATGTGTGTGAGAGAGAGGGAGAGAGATTGAATGAGTGAGAGAAAGGGAGAGAGAGTGAATGGGTATGAGAGAGAGGGAGAGAGAGGGAATGTGTGAGTGGGAGGGGGAGAGAGTGAATGTGTGTGAGAGAGAGGAAGAGAGAGCGAATGTGTGAGAGAGAGGGAGAGCGAGTGAATGAGTGGGAGAGAGGTGGAGAGCGAATGAATGATTGTGAGAGAGCGGGAGAGAGAATGAATGAGTGTGATAGAGAGTGAATGTGTGTGAGAGAGAGGGACAGAGAGTGAATGTGTGTGAGAGCGAAAAGAGGAAAATCACTGGTCTGACTCCCCGCAAGATCATCCGTTTGAGAGGATTCAGTGTGAAATTTACAGCTTTGACAAGTGATCCTGAGTTGAAAACAGATCGTTTACGCTATGGCCACCTGATTCTGTGTTTAAAATAATCCTCCAGCTTCAAAATAAGACAGGCCAATGACATCGGAATGTATAATAATATAAGGAATCCTAATGGAGAACAAGAGAGCATCGGAATCACCTCCAAATCAACGCGGGAATATCAAATAGACAAAAAATAACATAGCAGTAAAGCAGTAGTGAATGTATTTTCAAGAGTAAATATGAAACCGAAAATGAAAGTGGAAAGCAACAAGAAAACAGAAAAACATGCATTTAAAACGGATAATGTCCTGTGGAGGGCCCAATATGCCCTCATCCGATGATTTACTGTAAAATTATTCACTTTTTGGACGTCAACTTGCACCAAAAGATTCACATACAGCGAGGGGCGGACGGACAATTGTCGTTTCTGACTTTGTGGAGGTGATGTTGCGAGGACACAGTGAAAACACCGAGCTCCTCTTCTGGCAGTCACCTGGGGTTTTCGGTGTCCATCGGAGCCAGTCGAACTGGCAGAGGATGAGGTCTCAGTCGGTGAAAGGCGCCTCCTACAATGCTGCACTTGCTCAGTACTGCACAGCGCTGCCGGGAGAAATGATCGCGAATGGTACTGTAGTGGTAATGTCACTGTAACAGTAATCCAGTAGGCTGCATTAATGATCCAGAGATGTGAGTTCAAAACCCACCATGGCAGCTGGGGAATTAAAATACAGTTAAATCAAAAAATCTGGAATAAAAGGTTCGTATCAGTAAAGCTGACCAAGTACCAGATTGTTGTACAAACCCATCTGGTTCACTCATGTCTTTTATGGAAGGAAAACTGCCATTATTACCTGGGCTGGCCTATCTGTGACTCCAGACCCACAGCAATGTGATTGACTCGTCACTGCCATCTGAAATGGCTGAGCAACTCAATTGTAAAAAGCCACTGTGAAAAATAATAAGAATAAAACCGGACGCACAACGCAGCATCGACCTCGGCATCAGCTACGGACACCCAGCCCAGCCCAGTCAACCCTCCTCACCAGCATCTGGGGACTTGTGTCAAAATTGGAAGAGTTGTCCCACAGACTAGTCAAGCAACAGCCTGATATCGTCCTAATCACAGAATCGTACTTTCAGCCAATGTCGCAAATTCCCCAATGTCCCAAACACCTCCATCACCATCCCTGGGTATGTCCTGTCCCACCAGCAGGACAGACACACCAGTGGTGGCGGCATAGTGGTATGCGGTTGGTAAGGAGCGGCCCTGGGATTTCACAACATTGACATCGGACTCCATAGAGTCTCATGGTTTCAGGTTAGGCATGGACAAAGAAATCTCCTGCTGATTACCATCTACCGCCCTCCCTCAGCTGCTGAATCAGCACACCTCCATGTTGAACACCGCTTGGAAGACGCACTGAGAGTAGCAAGGGAACAAATTGTACTCTGGGTGTGGCACTTCAATGTCCATCACCAAGAGTGGCTCGGTTGCACCAATACCTGAAGGATATAATTGCCAGTCTGGGCCTGAGACAGCTGGTGGGAGAACCAACACGAGTGGAAAACCTACTTGACGTCGTCCTATCTAATTTACCTGTCACAGATGATTCTCTCCATGAAAGCATTGGTAGCAGTGACCACCGCACAGTTTTTGTGGAGACAAAGTCCCGTCTTCATACTGAAGACATCCTCGATCGTGTTGTGTTGCCCTACCAGCATGCAAAATGGGATAGATTCAGAACAGATCTAGCAGCTCAAAACTGGGCATCCATGTGGCGCTGTAGGCTATCAGCAGCAGGAGAACTGTATTCCACCACAATTTGTAACCCCATGGCCCGGCATGTCCCTCAATCTACCATTACCATGAAGGCAGGGGAGCAACCCTGGTTCAATACGGAGTGTAGAAGAGCATGCCAGGAGCAGCACCAGGCGCACCTAAAATGCGGTGACAAGCTGCGGAAGCTGAAACACAGGACTAGATGCATGCTAAAAAGCGGAAGCTTCAAGCTATAGACAGAGCTAATGATCCCACAATCAGCGGATGAGATTAAAGGTCTGCAGTCCTGCGACATCCAGTCTTGAATGGTGGTGGACCATTAAACAACTAAAGGGAGGAGGTAGTTCCATGAATATCCCCATTCTCAATGATGGTAAAGCCCAGCACGTGAGTGCAAAAGACAAAGCAGAAGCGTTTGCAACCATCTTCAGCCAGAAGTGTCGAGTAGATGAAGTATATCGGCCTGCTCCTTAGGACCCCACCACCACAGAGGCAATTCTTCAGCCAATTCACTCCACGTGATATCAGGAAACGGCTGAGCGCAGTGGATAAATTAAAGGCTGAGTCCCGACAACTTCCCAGCTGTCATGCTGAAGACTTATGCTCCAGAACTAGCCGTGCCTTTAACTAAGCTGTTCCAGCACAGCTACAGCACTGGCATCTGTCTGACAATATGGAAAACTGCCAAGGTATGTCCTGTCCAGAAAAAGCAGGACAAATCAATACGACCAGTTACCATTCCATCAGTCTACTCTCAATCATCAGCAAAATGATGGAAGGTGTCATCGACAGGGCTAACAAGCAACCATTTCTCACCAATAACCTGCTCACTGGTGCCCAGTTTGGGTTTCGCAAAACCACTCGGCTCACGATCTCATTACAAACTTGGTCCATACAGGGACAAAGGAGCTGATTTCCAGAGCTGAGGTGAGAGTGACTGCCCTTGACATCAAGGCAGCATTTGGCCGAGTGTGGCATCAAGGAGCCCTAGCAAAATTTATGTCAATGGGAATCAGGGGGAAAACTCTCCACTGACTGGAGTCACACCTAGCACAAAGGAAGATGATTTTGGTAGTTGGAGATCAATCATTACAGCCCAAGTATATCGCTGCAGGAGTTCCTCAGAGCTGTGTCCTAGGCTTAACCATCTTCAGCTGCTTCATCAATGAACTTCCCTCCAAAATAAGGTCAGAAATGGGGATGTTCACCGATGACTGCACAGTGTTCAGTGCCATTCACAACTCCTCAGATAATGAAGCAGTCCATGCCCGCATGCAACAACAATTGAACGACATTCAGGATTGGGCTGATAAGTGGCACATAACATTTAGGCCACACAAGGGCCAGGCAATAATTATCTCCAACAATCGAGCGTCTAACCACCTCCCCTTGACATTCACCGGCATTACCAATGCGGAATCCCCCACCATCAATATCCTTGGGGTCACCATTGACCAGAAACTTAACTAGACCGGCCACAGAAACACTGTGGCACCAAGAGCAGGTCAGAGACTGGGTATTCCTCGGTGAGTGTATAACCTCCTGATTCCCCAAAGCCTTTCCACCATCTACAAGGCACAAGTAAGGATTGCAATGGAATACTCGCCACTTGCCTGCTGATGTGCAACTGCAACAACAGTCAAAAAGCTCGACACCAGACAAAGCAGCCCGCTTGATTGGCAGCCCATCCACCACCTTAAACATTCAATCCCTCCACCACCGTAGTAAGGAAGCTTCTTCAGCAGCATCTCCGAAAACCGAGACCACTATCACCTAGAAGCATAACGGCAGCAGGCGCTTGGGAGCGCTATGACCTCCAAGGACACCTCCAAGTCACTCACCATCCTGGCTTGGGAATATATCGCCGTTACTTCATCGTCGCTGGGTCAAAATGCTGGACCTCCCTCCCTAAAAGCACTGTGGGAGTACCTTCACCACACGGACTTCAGCGGTTCAAGAAGGCGGCTCACCACCACCTTTTCAAGGGCAACTAGGGATGGGAAATAAATGCTGGCCTTGCCAGCGACGCCAACATCCCATGAACGAATTAAAAACATCTTTTAGAGTGGATATTGAACTTAAAACTTTGTGACTCTTTTATGCAGCCTCATTCAATGATTGAAGACGGGATCTCCACGGCTCAGCAGTGGTCAATGTAGAACTGTCAGGTAATAACAACATAAGAAATAGGAGCAGGAGTATGCCATTTGGGCCTTGGAGCTTGCTCCGCCATTCAATAACATCATGGCTGAACTTCTACCTCATCTCTTTTCCTGCACTGTCCCCATATCCATTGATTCCATTAATAATCAAACCTCTATCGATCACTGTTTTGAATATATTCAACGACTGAGCCTCCACAGCCCTCTGGGGTAGAGAATTCCAAGATTCACCACCGTCTGAGTGAAGAAATTCCTCCTCATCACAGTCACATTGGCCGACCCCTTATTCTGAGACGGTGACACCTGGTTCTAGACTCCCCAGCCAGAGGAAACATCCTCGCTGCATCTACCCTGTCAAGCCCTGTAAGAATTGTGTATATTTCAATGAGAGCACCTCTCATGCTTCTGAACTCTAGAGAATATTGGCCACTCTACTCAAACTCTCCTCATAGGGCAATCCCCACATCTCAGGAACCAAGCTGATGAACCTTTGCTGCACTCCATCTATGGCAAAAATATCCTTCCTTAGGTGAGGAGACCAAAACTGTACAGAACACTCCAGTTGTGGTCTCACCAGGGCCCTACATTATTGCAATATGGCGTCTTTACTATTATACTCAAATCCTCTTGTAATAAAGGCCAACATACCATTTGCTTCCCTAATTCCTTGCTGTACCTGTATGTTAACATTCAGTGATTCGTGTACAAGGACACACAGGTTTCCTCTGAACACCAACATTTCTCAATCTCTCACCATTTAAAAATTACTATGCTTTGCTATTTTTCATACCAAAGTGGATAACTTCACATTTCTCCACGTTATATTCCCTTTTCCATGGTCTTGCCCACTCACTGTCTATGTCCCCTTGAAGCCTCTTTGTTTCCTCCTCACAATTTACATTCCCGCTCAGCTTTGTGTCATCGGCAAACTTGTATATATTGTATTTGATCGACTCATCCAAATCACTGATGTAAATTATGAATAGCTGCGGCCCAAACACTGATTCTTGCGTTACCCCAGTAGTTACAGCCTGCCAACCCGAAAATTACCCTTTTATTCCTACTCTCTGTTTTCTGTCCATTAACCAATGCACAATGAATGCTAGGATATTACCCCAATCCATGAGACTTAATTTTTTTTAATAACCGTTTGTGCAGAACCTTATCGTTTGCCTTCTGAAAATCCAAATACATCACATGCACTGGTTGCCCCATATCCATTCTGTTCGTAACAACCTCAAACATCTCTAACAGATTTGTCAAACACGATTTCCCTTTCATAAATCCGTGCTGACTCTGCCCAATCCTATTATTATTTTCTAAGTAACCTGTTACCACGTCCTTAATAATAGATTCTAACATTTTGCTGAAGCTGATGGCAGGCTAACTGGTCTATAGTTCCCCGTTTTCTCTCTCCATCTTTTCTTAAATAGTGTGGCGACATTTGCTACTTTCCATTCCCGACATTTGCTACTTTCCATTCCTCGGGAACCATTCAAGGGAATATATGGAATTTTGGAAAATGACAACCATTGCATCCACTATCTTTATGGCCACCTCTTTTTGAACCCTGGGATGTAGACCATCAGATCCAGGGGAATTATCGGCCATTCAGATACATTAATTTTTCCACTACTGTTCTTTTAGGAACACTAATTTCTTTCAGCTCCTCATTCTCACGAGAGCCTTGGTGCTCCACTATTTCAGGGAAGTGTTTTGCGTCTTCTTATGTTAAAACAGATACAAAGCATTTCTTCAATTTCTCTGCCATTTCCTATTTCCCTTTATAATTTCTACAGTCTCAGCCTGTAAGCGGCCCACATTTACTTTCACTAATAGTTCCCTTTTTACAATCTGTTTTTATCTCTCTCGCTAGTTTACTTTCATATTCTATTTGCCCTTTCTTTATCAATTTTTGTCCTCCTTTGCAGAATTCTAAAATCCTCCCAATCCTCAGGCTTACTACTCTTTTTGGCAACACTGTATGCCTTTTACTTTGATCTTATACTCTCTTTAACTTCTCTTGTTAGCCACGGTTGGACCCCTTTATCTGTGGGGGTTTTGTGCCTTATTGTGATGTAAATTTGTTGTAAATTATATATTAATTCTTTAAATGCTAGCCATTGCTCATCTGCCTTCATATTTTTAATGTAGTTTGCCAATCTACCTTAACCAACTCGCCCCTCACCCTATGTAGTTTGCTTGGCTTAGATTTAAGATCCTAGTTTCGGATTTAAATAAATCGCTTTCAAACTTAATGTAAAATTCTATCATATTTTGGTCACTCTTCCCTAAAGGCCTCATTACTAGAAGGTTATTAATTAGCCCTTTCTAATTGCACAACACTACATCTAAAATCAAAGAGTTCTGTGAGTTTGGGTAAGAGTAAGAGTTCTTTAATTGTTATTTCTCTTTAAATCATTCTTGATAAGATTACTTTAAGCAGTTTAAGTAAAGGTGAAAAGTTAAATATTTGGGATTCTGTTGGTTTAAGAAGAGTAAAACAAGGTTACACTGCAGTAGGAGTAAATTGGCACAGCAGGCAGTGGAAACCAGTTTTCTAACCAATCAGCAGGGGTGACTCATTTGGCTGTAAACAAACAAACAGCATAAAAAGACCAGTCCTAGTGCGAGGAAGCACTGAGTGCGTGTCATCAAAGAGTGCTGTGAGTTAGGGTAAGTGGGGTGTTAGGTGCTCTTTTCAAACTTTAACTCTGTGGGTTGTAGTTAATAAGGCCTTTCTGGTGCAGAGTGACTGTTGGTAAACCATTTAACTGGTGTAACTAGAGGGATTGATTTAATTTAAATCCAATTAATTAAAGGGGATACTAGCATCTAAAATCGGGCAGAGGGTGTCCATAACTAACAATAAAAAATGTAATTAATTATATAGAATGGAGCAGGGGATGAGTTACTGTTGCGAGATCTGTGAGCCGGTGAACCCCATTTAGGCTCATGGTGATTACGTCTGTGACAAATGTCTGCTGCTACAGGAAGTCCAACTCCGTGTTCATGAGCTGGAGTCTGAGCTTCAGACACTGCGACACATCAGGGAGGGGGACAAGTGCCTGGACTCTGTGTATCAGGAGGTGGTCACACCTATGAAGTTAAGTAATTTAGATGTAGCCCATGGTAAGAGACAGGACGGTGTGACTACGAGTGAGGCAGGTACGGGGATCCAGGAGGTACAGCTGGAGGAGCCGCAGCTCTTGCTCTTGACCAACAGGTTCGAGGTTCTTACTCCCTGTGGGGACAGGAGCAGGGACTGCAGGGAGGATGAGCAATCCGGCCACAGCACCGTGGAATGGGGCCATTCAAGAGGGTGGAGTAAATAGAAATTTTGTAGTGGTAGGGGATAGTATTATTAGGGGGATAGATAGAGTTCTCTGCAGCCGAGAGATAGAGTCCCAAAGGCTGTGTTGCCTACCCGGTGCCAGGGTTAAGGACATCTCCTCTAGGCTGGAAAGAAACTTGCAGTGGGAGGGGGTGGATCTAGATGTCGTGGTCCATGTTGGTACAAACGACGTAGATAGGACTAGAAAGCCGGTTCTGTTAAAGGAGTATGAGCAGCTAGGGGTCAAATTACAAAACAGAACCTCAAGGGTAATAATCTCTGGATTATTACCAGAGCCACGAGCGAATTTGGCTAGGACAAATAAAATTAGAGAGTTAAATGCGTGGCTCAAAGCTTGGTGTGGGAGAAATGGGTTTTGCTTCCTGGGACACTGGCACCAGTACTGGGGCAGGAGGCAGCTATTCTGTTGGGACGGGCTTCACTTGGCCAGTGCTGGGGCTAGAGTCCTGGCGGATCATATAACTAAGGCTGTAGAGAGGGCTTTAAACTAACTAGTTGGGGGGAGGTTCCTAGAGAGTAAATAATAAAAATGACAACAGAGAACGTCATAGACTTAGGTATCAGTGGGGAAATTAAAAACCAGAGCGTGTCAGGAAGGGGCAGAAGGTATGGAGTAAAAGGTAAAGTAATAAAAACGGCAAAAGCAGGAACTAAGTGTCACAAAGCATATTTGAAAGTTCTCTATCTGAATGCACGTAGCATTCGTAACAAAATAGATGAGTTAATGGCAAAAATAAATACATATGGGTATGATCTTGTGGCCATTACAGAAACATGGCTGCAGGGTGACAATGCCTGGGAATTAAACATATCAGGTTATTTAACGATCAGGAAGGACAGGCCGGAAGGAAGGGGAGGTGGGGTGGCTATGTTAATAAAGGAAGGAATCACTGTAATACAGAGAAATTATATTGGGTCAAAAGATCAGGATAATGAAACAGTTTGGGTGGAGGTAAGGAATAATAAGGGGAAAAAAACACTAGTGAGCGTAGTCTATAGGCCTCCGAACAGTTGCAAATCTGTTGGACGGAGTATCAATCAGGAAATAGTTGAGGCTTGTAATAAGGGAGCATCTATAATTATGGGGGATTTTAACTATCATATTAATTAGGCAAATCAAATTGGGCAGGGCTGCCTTGAGGATGAGTTCATTGAGTGTATTAGGGATGGGTTTCTTGAGCAGTATGTAACTGAACCGACCAGGGGGCAAGCAACCTTATATCTGGTCCTGTATAACGAGACAGGATTAATTAAAAATGTCCTAGTAAAGGATCCCCTTTGAATGAGTGACCATAACGTGGTTGAATTCCATATTCAATTAGAGGGTGAGAAGGTTGGATCTCAAACAAGCGTGCTAAGCTTGAATAAAGGAGACTATGAAGGTATGAGTGTTGAATTGAGTAGAGTGGATTGGGAAAATAGATTAAAGGGTAAGACGATACATGATCAGTGGTGTACATTTAAGGAGTTATTTTACAACTTCCAAAAAATATATATTCCTCTGAGAAGAAAAGGGTGTAAAAGAAAAGACAGGCATCCGTGGCAAAGTAAAGAAATTAAGGATAGTATTCGACTAAAAACAAGGGCATATAAGGTAGCCAAATCTAGTGGGAGGATAGAGGATTGGGAAAACTATAAAACACACCAAAAAATAACAAAAAGATTGATTCAGAAAGGGAAGATAGATTATGAAAGTAAATTAGCAAAAAATATAAAAACAGATAGTAAGAGTTTTTATAGTTATATAAAAAGAAAAAGGTTGGCTAAAGTAAATGTTGGTCCCTTAGAGGATGAGACCGGGAAATTAATGGTGGGAAATATGGAGATGGCAAAAACACTGAATGAATATTTTGTATCAGTCTTTACAGTAGAAGACTCTAAGAATATTCCAACACTGGACAAACAGGGGGCTGGAGGTTGCGGAGGAGCTAAACACGATCAAAATCACTAAGGAAGTGGTACTCGGTAAATTAATGGGACTCAAGGCGGATAAATCACCTGGACCTGATGGATTACATCCTGGGGTCCAGAGGGAAGTGGCGGTAGGGATTGTGGATGCATTGGTAATAATTTTCCAAAACTCCCTGAACTCAGCAAACGTCCCGGCAGACTGGAAAACTGCTAATGTAACACCCTTATTTAAAAAGGGCAGTAGACAGAAGGCTGGAAACTATAGACCGGTTAGCCTAACATCTGTGGTAGGTAAAGTATTGGAGTCCATTATTAAGGAGACAGTAACAGGACATTTGGATAATCATAATTTAATAGGACAAAGTCAGCATGGTTTTATGTAGGGGAAGTCACGTTTGACAAATTTGCTGGAGTCCTTTGAGGAAGTACCATATAGGGTGGATAAAGGGGAACCAGTGGACGTAGAGTATTTAGACTTCCAAAAGGCATTTGACAAGGTGCCATACAAAAAGATTATTGCTTAAGATAAAAAATCACGGGATTGGGGGTAATATTCTGGCATGGATAGAGGATTGGCTATCGAACAGAAGGCAGAGAGTTGGCATAAATGGTTCATTTTCATACTGGAAATCAGTAACTAGTGGTGTTCCGCAGGGGTCAGTGCTGGGTCCCCAACACTTTACAAACTCTATCAGCGAATTGGAGGAGGGGACCGATTGTAACATATCAAAGTTTGCAGATGATACTAAGATGGGAGGGAAAGTAGTGAGTGAGGAGGCCATAAAAAACCTTCAAGGGGACATAGACAGGCTAAGTAAGTGGGCAGAGATTTGGCAGATGCACTACAATACTGGAAAGTGTGAGGTTATGCACTTTGGCAGGAAAAATCGTAGAGCAATTATTATCTTAATGGCAAGAAACTGGAAAGTACTGAAGTACAAAGGGACCTGGGGGTCCTTGTGCACGAAACTCAAAAGGTTAGTATGCAGGTGCAACAAGTGATTAAGAAGGCCAATAGAATGTTGGCTTTCATTGCTAGGGGGATAGAATATAATAATAGGGAGGTATTGCTTCAGTTGTACAAGATATTGGTGAGACCGCACCTGGAATACTGCATGCAATTTTGGTGTCCATACATAAGAAAATAAATACTTGCTCTCGAGTCAGTACAAAGAAGGTCCACTCGGTTAATCCCGGGGATGACGACATATGAGGAGAGGTTGAGTAGATTGGGACTCTACTCTTTGGAGTTCAGTAGAATGAGAGGCGATCTTATTGAAACCTATAAGATTGTGAAGGGGTTGGATCGGGTGGATGCGGGGAGAATGTTCCCGGTGATGGGTTAAACTAGAACTAGGGGGCATAGTCTTAGAATAAGGGGCTACTCTTTCAAAACTGAGATGAAGAGGAACTACTTCACTCAGAGGGTGGTAGGTCCATGGAATATGCTGCCCCAAAAAGCTGTAGAAGCTACATCATTACATAAATTTAAAATAGAAATAGACAGTTTCCTAGAAGTAAAGGGAATTAAGGGTTATGGGGAGCGGGCAGGAATTTGGACATGAGCCTAGGTTCGGATCGGTCATGGCCCTGTGGTTAGCGGAGCGGGCCCTGGGGCCGTGTAGCCTGATCCTGCTCCTACTTCGTGTGTCTAATTCTGTTAGATTCAGTTGATGGTTCTGTGATAGTAGTTTGGCGGTTAGGATCAGATCAGCCATGATCTTATTGAATGGCGGAGCAGGCTCGACCGGCCGATTGGCCTACTCCTGCTCCTATTTCTTATGTCCTTATGTTCTTAAAATAGTCTGTTCCCCAATAGGTTTCCCAACATACTGATCGAGAAATCTGTCTTGCATACATTCCATGAATTCGTCCTCCACACTATTACTGCTAATTAGGTTTGCCCAGTCTATATGTAGATTAACGTCCCCCATGATCACTTTATTAACCTCATTACATGTGCCTTTATTTTCCTGGTTTATACTCTGCCCTACATTACAACTATTGTTTGGTAGCTTGTAAACAACTCCCACCAATGTGTTCTGCCCCTTGCTGTTCCTTAGATCCACCCAAACTGATTATACTTCTTCATTTTTGGAGCTAAGATCCTTTCTCTCTCCTGCCTTTATCCCATCCTTTATTATCACGGCTACCCATCCTCCTTTTCCATTTTGCCTATCTCTGCAAAAAGTTAAGTATCCTGGAATATTTAGTGCCCAACCTTAGCCACTTTGCAACTACATCTCCGTTATGGCTATTATGGTCTGTTAATTTCTGTCTGCACTATTAATTAATTTACTTTGTTGCGAATGCTTCACACATTCAGATATAGTGCCTTTAACTTCGACTTATTTCTCTTTTCCCTGATATCACCTTAATCACTGATGACGAATTATCTTTGTTACTCTCTCTGTCTCTTCCTGAATCACGCTGCTTATTTTTTCCCAAAACTCTACTCTGCTTTAGATCCTTGACATTTCTCTTGCTACTTCTAAATTTATTCTTTCCTGAATCCTGCCACCCCCTTCATTAGTTTAAAGCCCTGTCTACTGCCCTAGTTATTCGGTTCACCATGACACTGGTCCCAGCCTGGTTTGAGTGGCGCCCGCCCAACAGAACAGTTCCCTCTTTCCCTAGTACTGGTGCCACAACCATATGAACTGAAACCCCTTCTTTGAGCCACTCATTTAACCCTCTTATATTTTTGTCCCTATGCTAATTTTAACTTGGCTCATTATTACCTTTGAGGTTCTGCTTTTTAATTTGTATCCAAGCTCCTCAAACTCCCTCAGCAGAACCTCATTCCACGTTCTACCAAAGTGGTTGGTTCCTCCGTTGACCTCACCCCTCCTACTCCAAATTCTTCTCCAGCCGCCAGGAACTGTCTTCAGCCCGGGCACCGGGCAGGCAACACAACCTGCTGAACTCTCCATCATAGTTGCTGAGAACACTTTCTATCCCCTTGACTACACTGTCCCCTACCAAAAATATATTCCCTTTCAATCCCTGCACTTGAATGGCCGCCTGCACCATGGTGCCATGGTTAGCTTGCTGATCCATCCTTCATGCTTTTCCCTCATCCACACAGGCAGCAAGCACTTCATACCTGTTGGACAAGGGCAAAGGCTGAGGCTCCTCCAGCACAGCACCTGGGGTCCTCTTACCTGCCTGAGTTGCAGTCACACACTCCTGTCCCTGACCACTAACCAGTCATGTGCGAGTACCTAATCTAAGGGGTGTGACTGCATCCTGGATCAAAGTTCCCAGCTATCTCTCCCCATCCCTGAAGCCCCTCGATGTCTGCACCTCAGGCTCCAGCTCAAAAACTCTGAGCTGAAGTTCCTGAAGATGCAGGCACTTACTGAAAACGTGGTTGTCCGGGATCACAATGTTCTCCACAAACTCCCACATGCTGCAGTTGTGGCACACCACCTGTGCTGCAATCCTTATATGACCTTCTTTAATTTAATTAAATTTAATTAAATTTGTGTTTAGGTAACTTAGTTTACAGTGTATTTTCTTGACCACTTACATGAATTAGATTAAGTTAAGGGTAATGGAATTCAATATCTTTCTGTAACACAAAGAAATACAATTTGCTTAGCAAAAAGCAACTCCTCCTTCCCCCTCTTCTACAAATTACCATCCTTTCCAAATTCCCAAATAAAACACTCTGTTCAAGTCCATTCCGTTTATACCCACTCTGTGCAGACAGCACTGTGCTCTGCAGAAATGTTTGATTTTATACTCTAGGAGCCTCACCCAATTTACAAGCGAAGACTCAGCTCCCCTGCTCCTGGTGATTATCGCATATTCAAGACAAACACTATAAGCTGACTTTCAGTTAACTGCCTCTGGCAACAGCTTCTGTTAACTGCAGTTTTTTTACTGTCTAGGTTAAAATCAAAACCTTAAACTAAATATCACTTTTTACAGCTTCTGCTTACCAAATACTGACCAAAGATTCCCACTCTTTAAAATTCCCAATTAAAACACACTGTTCAAGTTCAGTCCGTTTAACCCCCTCTGTGCTCTGCAGAAATGTTTACTTCTTTACACTAGGAGCCTGACAAAATTTACAAGTGATGACTCAGCTTCCCTGCTCCTGTTGATTGTTTGCGATTCAAGACAGCAGCAACGAATGTGGAAGAGAGAGTCGGGCTGAACCAGTGAGAGTCAGAGACTGAGAGCAGAAGCATTGCGATGTGGGAGTTTGGGGAAATTACAAATACATAGAAGTACATATACACAGTTATTAACCGTGTGTTAATTCACCCACAGTGAGAGTGTAAATAAAAGAATAGAGCTCCATGTACACAGTGATTATAGTGTGATAATGCGCCGACAGTAAAATACCAGTAATACAATAGGGAATATATGCACACCATTATAATGGCGCTGAAACAGCTCTTATCAATTTCACAAATGATATACTATGTGTCTGTGACCGTGGTAAACTATCGTTCCTCATCCTTCTCGAAATATCTGCGGCCTTTGACAGGCATCACCACACCATCCTCCTCCAGTGTCTCTCCTCCGTCGTCCAGCTGGGTGGGACGACCCTGGAAGCCACAAAATCACCTGCAATGGCTTCTCTTACCGCTGCACACCATTCGCTCCTGAATCCCTGATGGACGTATCCTTGGCCCCCTCCTATTTCTCATCTATATTCTGCCCCTCGTTGGTATCATCCAAAAATACAGTGTAAGGTTTCACATCCATGCAGACGACACTCAGTTCTACCTCACCATGACCCCTCTCGAGCCCGCTACTGTCTCTGATTTGTCACACTGCTTGTCCTACATCCAGTATTGAATGAGCAGAAATTTGCTCCAACTAAATATTGGGTAGACCAAAGCCAATGTCTTCGGTCATCAGCACAAACTCTATTTGTTCGACATGAACTCCAGCCCTCTCCCTGACAATAGTCTGAAGCTGAACCAAACAGTTCACAATTTTGGCATCCGGTTTGACCAAAATTGATTTTCCAACCACATATTCGCTCCATCACCAAGACCGTGTACTTCCACCCCCATAACATAACCGTCTCCATCCCTGCCTCAGCTCATAACTTGTTGAAACTCGCATCCATGCCTTTGTTACTTCGAGAGTTGAGTATTCCAATGCTCTCCTGGCCGGCCTTGCAACTTCCACCCTCCATAAACTTGAGCTCATCCAATTCTCCGCTGCCCTAACTCGCGCCAAGGCCCGTTCACCAATCAACTCAGTGCTCGCTCACCTACATGGGCTCCTGGTCCAGCAACGCCTCAATTTTAAAATTCTCATCCCTGTTTGCTTCGCTCCTCCCTATCTCTGTAACTTCCCAACACTACATCACTCTGAGAGCTTTCCCTCTATCTCCTTCTGTAAAACGCTCCTTAAACGTACATATTTGCACAAGCTTTTGCTGTGCGAGGATCTCCTTATGTGGCTCGGTGTGAAATCTTGTTTGATAACGCTCCTGCGAAGCACTTTACTACATTAAAGGCACTATATAAATGAAGGCTGCTGTTGTTGATAATACGGCTCCCAGTAGGGCAGCAATGATACAATCGGAAATATATATACAAAAGCAAAATAATGAGGATGCTGGAAATCTGAATAAAAACAGAAAATGCTGGATATACTCAGCAGGTTAGGCAGCATCTGTCGAGAGAGAAGCCGAGTTAACATTTCAGGTCGATGGACTTTTGTTGGTAATGGATAAAGTTAGAGATGCAAGTGCAGGGGCAGGGAAAGGGGCGAGGGGAGGAAGGAACTAAAGGGAATGTCAGTGAATCTGATGAAGGATGTTCTTGCCATGGAGAGAGTGCAGCGAAGATTCACCAGGCTGATACCTGGGATGGCAGCAATGACGTAGGAAGAGAGATTGAGTCGATTAGGCTTATATTCGCTAGAGATTAGATGAATAAGAGGGGATCACATTGAAACTTACAAAATTCTAACAGGACTAGACAGACTAGATGTAGGATGGATGTTCCCGATGGTGGGGGAGTCCAGAACCAGGGGTCACAGTCTAACGATAAGAGGCAAGCCATATAGGACTGAGACGAGGAGGAATTTCTTCACAAAGAGAGTGGTGAACATATGGAATTCTCTGCCTCACAGGGCAGTTGAGGGCAATTCATTAAATATATTAAAGGACGATTGGATATATTTCTTGAGGCTAAAGGGATCAAGGGATGTGGGGAGAAAGCAGGGACAGGGTACTGAATTTGGATGATCAGCCATGATCTCATTAAATGGCGCGGCGGGCTCAAAATTTCGAATGGCCTACTCCTGCTCCTATTTTCTACGTTTCTATGAATGGGTAGAAGGCAGGAGTGGTTAAATTACAAAAGGGGTGATGGTGCAAGACAAAAAGGGACAAGTGAAGGAACAAAAGATGGATCTAGAGGAGGTGTAAATGGCAATGGCAGAATCATTACCAACACCTGCTGTCCGAAAAATGGGAGCAGTGGTAATGATCTGAAATTGCTGAACTCGATGTTGAGTCTGGCAGGTTGTAAAATGCCTATGCGAAATATGAGTTGCTGTTTCTAGAGTTTTTCATGAAGCTTATTAGCACAGTGTAAGAGGCCGAGGACAGAGAGGACAGAGTGGGAGAGGGCTGGAGAATTAAACTGGCACACAACCGGAAGCTCAGGGTCAGGCTTGCGGATTCAACGGAGGTGTTCAGCAAAACGGTCACCCGATCTACATTTGGTCGCCCCAATGTAGAGGAAACCACACCGTGACCAGCGAATACAATATACTAAATGGCAAGAAGAACAAGTAACTATATCAACAAAGTTATAATACTGTAATTATACCACTTACAGTGAAATACCAATACAACAATAGGAAATATATGTACACAGTTTTAATAGTGTGATAATACCACTCACAGTGAAATACCAATAACACAATAGCAAATTCATGTACACAGTTATAATAGTGTGATAATAACACTCAGTGAAATACAAATAACACAATAGGAAATATATGTACACAGTTTTAATAGTGATGATAATACAACTCGCAGTGAAATACCAATATCACAATAGGAAATATATGTAAACTGTTATAACAGTGTGATAATAACGCTCAGTGAAATGCCAATAACACAATAGGAAATATATATACACAGTTAAAATAGTGTGACAATATCACTCACAGTGAAATACCAATAACACAATGGCCGAGAAATTAAGTCGGGGGCTTCCCAAGGGTGCAAGCCCCCGACCTGCATTACCTTGCGCGCTGGCCGTTGAGCTGTGGGCACCCGTGGAATTGCGATCCTGGGCCTCTTCCACCTGCTGGCACGCAGTGCTTGTGTATCCCAGAGGCGCATTGAGTTCAATGTGTCCCCTGAGATCAAGTGGGCCATGGAGAGCCAATGGTAGCAGGGAATGCTTCATTCATAATTTTGACAGGAAACCTGTCAAACCTATAAATACTACAAGCCCCAAAACATCACCAAATCTTCAAATAATTTTTTATTAAAAATCATACTTTTAAAATAAACTATAAATTACATGAAATAACTATTTTCAACAATAATTTAAATTGTTGAAAAAATTAATTACATTTTCTAACGGGCCTAAAAATAAACTTACCTTTCTTTAAATATTTAAAAATAATAAACCTGTGGAAAAAATGTTTAATTCTAATTAATTCACCACTTACCTTGTAAAAAGCAGGCCTTGCGACTGCTTTTTACATGTCTAACTTCTGGAGACTTACACTCCAGGGAAAACCTGCAAAACAAACGTAAGTTCGATGCGCACGTGCCGCCTCTCCTGCGCACACATTCGACCTCTGAACCCCTTCTTTCAGGGGAACGGAAGTGCCGGTTTCCCATGCATGCGCAGTGCATGTAAGAAACCGGCACTTCCATTGGGCTTACGGGTGAGTACCCCGTGCCTACTCACCCGTGGAGACCGGAATTTCTGGGCCAATAGAAAATATATGTGTGCAGTTATAATAGTGGGATAACATTCTCAGTCCAGCGACATATACTGTTGTATTTCAGTAAAACATCACTCAGAGCTGATAGACTGGTACCGCTGAAGAGGCTTCTATATGGAAAACACATTAAGCAAATATTGCAGAACCAGGTGCCCAAATTATGCAGTGATTCCGTTAAAGATAAGAAATGATGTCGAGAAAGGGAAGAAATTGTCGCGATAAAGGGGGAGGAATTATACCGTAAAAGGGGGAAATGATTCCACTAAAAGTGATAAAATATAAGATGACTTGGCAGAAATGACACAGTTAAAGAGGAGAAGCGTTCCCTGTAAATAGAAGCAGTGACACAGTTAATCAATAATTCCCATAACTAGTAACTAACTCCAATACTTTACCTGGAACGCCGATAGCTGCAATGACGGGATAGAAAAGGGCAAACACCAGACCTTTTGGTATCCTGCGCATTTCTCTCAGAAGTTCTGAGCTCGCTCTGCACTCCACTCACAGATTGTCACATTTATACCTGATGTCAGGCCCCAGGGAGATGATCGGATGTTTTGATCTTTTATATTAATTACACTAATTGAAATAAACAGATTAGTGCAGCCGCTGCCAGGATGGTGTTTATATTTATATGGAAAGGAATGACTTAAAGTAACTCTGACACGGCTCTGAAGTGAAATACCCACAGATTACAGTATGATTCCGGTTACATTTCTTCAAAAATACAATAAAACGCTGCATCAGCGGTTGCCATGGTGAGAGTGAGCCTTGTACAGGAGGAATTCAGGGGTTTACACACCTAAATGCAGCATTAAGAGGTCTCAGAAAAATCTATAACTGACCAGAAAAACTCTGGTCCTGCAGCAGGAAAACGCGGCCAAGTTCTCGCTCCTGGTCATTATCCAGCTACACACGGGTCACGTGCAGCTGTCTCCAAATTCCACTGAGAGTGTTCACCCACTTTAACCCACCTGTCTGTGTATTCAGTGTGGACAGTTCCAGTTCAGCACAGCTACATTCAGTGTGGAGAGGTCGAGTTCAGCACATTTACATTCAATGTGGACAGGTCCAGTTCAGCACAGTTACATTCAGTGTGGATCGGTCCAGCTCAGCACGGTTACATTCAGTGTGGAGAGGTCCAGCTCAGCACAGCTGCATTCAGAGTGAAAAGTTTCTGTTCAGCACAGTCACATTCAACGTGGGCAGGTCCAGTACAGCACAGTTACATTCAGTGTGGAGAGTTCCAATTCAGCACAGTTACATTCAATGTGGGCAGGTCCCGTTCGGCACAGTTACATTCAGTGTGCACAGGTCCACTTCAGCAGAGTTACATTCAGTGTGGACATGTCCAGTTCAGCACAGGTACATTCAGTGTGGACAGGTCCAGGTCAGCACAGTTACATTCCGTGTGAAAAGTTCCAGTTTAGCACCGTTACATTCAGTGTGGAGAGGTCCAGTTCAGCACGGTTACATTCAGTGGGGAGAGGTCCAGTTCAGCACCGTTACATTCAGTGTGGAGAGGTCCTGTTCAGCACCGTTACATTCACTGTGGAGAGGTCCAGTTCAGCACGGTTACATTCAGTGGGGAGAAGTACAGATTATCACGGTTACATTCAGTATACATCAGTTCAGCACGTTTAGAGGCTGTATTAGTGGATCGCTGTGGTAGTAACGGCTGCCATAATCATAAAGTTGAAATTGACAAAGTTTATCCGGATTTAGCGCGGTCTGTTAGGATCTCAAAACTGACCAGGCAGCTGGGCCTGACATGAGCAACCGAGGGCGCTCAAAGAAATGGGGAGTGTGCCCCGCGGGACCCGTGCTCATATAGTGAACACTTCGCTGGGACTGGAATTGTTCCGTGGACTGGTGAGAGGCCTATGTGGTTCCAAGACATGTTAAAGGAAATGTGAGAACCGGGCAATTACGTGCTCATTAATTTCACTTCAGTTAAACGCATCGTCAGTGAGATATTGTGCGCCAACCTTGACAGAGAACGAGTTATTAAAGAATCTCAACTAGGTTTCAGGAAAAGATTTGGTCTCACTAACTTGTTTGAACCTTTGAGGAAGTTACTAGGTTGGTGGATGCAGGTTGCCCGGTTAGCCTTCTGGATCTTGAGTTCCTAAATGCCTTTGACAAGGTGCCACATGGAAGGCTGCTGAAAAATGTTGAGTCCTGTGGGTTTACGAGATAGATTTGGGGCTTACTAAGGAACCAGCTGGATTCTCGTAGAGAGAAGATAGTTATTAATGACAGTGGGGCAATGGACAGTTCCACCACGTGTACACCAGGCTGGGTTGTGTGTGCAAGGCTGCTGAATGAGACAAGGACCTGGAAAATGTAAGGGTAGTAACAAGCACGTCTGTTAGATTATCATTTCCTCATCCTTTAAATGGGTTCGTACAACTAGAGGTAGTGGCAGATGTTATAATTCACTTCATTTATTATCGACAAAGGATTTATCTTAAAGCACCCTAACCAACCATACAGAACAGCGCAGGGCAACCCTGCATCCACAATTTATTTTGCATTGAGTTAATAAGCCATCGTGAAATGGCTTTGCCAAACCTGTTCTTAGTCCCGGGATTCCAAATGCAGCTTTATTTCCTTATTTCTTTCTTTCTAACTAATAAAATCATGGCATCTGTCTTATATACTTTAAGTTTGTGGTTCTCTTCCTGCGGGATGCAACCGTATCTCATGTTTTTCAACCACCCATTTTCTTCAAATAGATTGCCAAAGAGAGATGAGAGTGGGCATACACGGAGTGCATTTTAAACAGAGTTTAGTGAGCGGAGTTCGGTAAAAGTTGAACTCTGGTAAGTAATGGGTCTCAAACTGAAATTTAGTTTGACTTTTGGAATTTAACTTAGAACTTTAAAAACTGTTAAAATAAACTGCAAATTAGCCAAGTGTTAACAGAAACTGCCTGTCAGTGGCTGTTAACAGTTACCAGTCAATCAGCTTTAATTGATTGCATGAATAGGGGTAATTACTGTGAGCAGGAAGCTGCGTGAGCACTTGTAACTTGGGTGTGGCTAGAAAACGGGTAAAAAGAATCATTTATCTACTGAGGCAAAAAATGGACGTGCAGAGTTGTCACAAATGGAGTGCATCACAGAGCGTAAACGTGGGAATTTGCTGAGATGGGAGTTTGGTGCAGAGGAGGAAAGAGGGGCTGCTTTTGCCTCTACTACGTTTATATTACCTTTAACTTAAACTAGATCAAGTAATTAGTTAAAACTAAAAATTATAAGTTAAGTTGATTAAATTCATAGGCCTAGAAATTCATTGACACCACTTTTGGGGCGCTAAAGTGGTGCGTCCGCTAATGTTTGCGGCCGCTGCCAAATCTAGGCCACTTCTCCGATATTCATTAGCTTCGCCCTACTAGTTCGGGCGAGCGCTAAAACTGCTGTTGGATGCCTCTCTTTGGGCGCTAAGCCGGAGGTGGTGATCGATACTGCCGAGGCCGGGTGCAGCGCAGGTGCAGCCATCTCGTGACTGACAGCAGACACCCTGGCACCGGCCAGCTCTTAAGGGGGAAGGGTCGACTGTGTCTGCTGCCACGCCGTGGATAGTGGAGCCCTCCAGCTAGGCCTGAACACTGCTGCTGGACCCAAATAGCGCCTGAAGACATGGAGAAGGCCCGTGAACATGTGCAGCGCTTCTCAGAGCATGATCTGAGTGTGCTGCTTGCTGCTGTGGAGAAGAGGCGCCATGTTTTGTACCCGGACAATGGCAAGAAGGCGACGGTCCGCATCTACAGGAGAGCCTGGAGGCATGTCGCCAGCAAGCTGTCAGCCAACAGTGACGTCCCCAGGACCGGTGCCCAATGCCGCAAAAAGTTAAATGACCTCACACGCATTTTCAGGGTGAGTACCCTTTCCAATGACCTCCTCATCCTTGCATGTGCACCTCACATTATGGGCAAAGGGACCTGAAAGCTCCAATGGCCAGCCTTCATCCAGCAGCTATGGCACAGGCATGATCATCAATTGCACATTCTGCACTGAACACACTGGCCAAGCTATTCCACCATGGGAGGCAGTGCACACCAGATCATGGCGAATCACTGGCCAGGCTGTTTCACCATGGGAGGCAGTGCACAGCAGATCATGGCGACACACTGGCCAGGCTATTCCACCATGGGAGGCAGTGCACAGCAGATCATGGCAACACACTGGCCAGGCTATTCCACCATGGGAGGCAGTGCACACAAGATCACGGCGACACACTGTACTTAGAGGCCGTCCTTTCTCTTGCAGGCCAAGCTGGCGAATAATCGCAAGAGCCGGACTGCGACCGGGGGAGGACGACCCCACATCCAGCCACTCACCGACCTGCAACATCGTGTGGAGCACCTCATGGCTGGCCGGGTGATTGGGCCCGTTGCATGTGGAGATGCCGACCCTGTTCTGGGAAGCAATGGTAAAGACATCACCTTTTGCACCTCTCTCGTCCCACTTGCGCATCAGATCTACATCCTTTGCCACTGTCCGACCAATGCGCTGAATGCCACCACTCATGCATACCGCACTGACGCCCTCTCCTCACTCTAAAGCTACTCTTGTACCTTCCTGCATTCAGATGGTCAAGAGGAGGTCCCTCAACTTGCCAGTGACAGACCCTCCGAGGAGGAGCAGGAGGAGGAGCAAGAGGAAGGCGGCCCATCAGGGGAACCCTCAGCCGCGGCCACCCAGGCCAACGTAGGGGACACGTCTTCCCTGGAGGGCAGCGTGGTGGAAGTGTCGAAGGGGAGGGGAGCTCCTGGGACCTGCGTGCTGCAGAAAGGTGGGAGGGGGGTGGAAGCTCGGCGGCCTTCTCCCCAGAGGGGGGATGCGTCGAAGGGGATTCCAATTGCTGGGCCCAGCGGCCTCCAGCAACGCAGGAAGGGTCGGCCAGCTCGGCGGCCTTCTCCCCAGAGGGAGAGTCCGGCCTCCAGTCAGGAGATGCTCTTCGCCGAGGAGATGGAACGCCTCGAAGACTTGTCCGCAGACTCGGAGCGCCGGCACACAGAGCTCATGGTGGCAGTGGCACGGTTGCCTGAGTCCATCGATTCCCTCTCTCGGAGTGTGGCCGAGTTCGGGCCCTTAGAGGCCACCAGTCGGGCGGAATACCGGGCAGATCTTTCAGCGACTGGCCAGGTGATTAGTGGTGCCGTCCAGTCACTGGCTGCTCTGCTGCGGTCAGTGAACAGGTCAACATGGGCACTCACTGCTGCCACACTCGCTGTGTCAGCCAGGCATCGCCAGGGCACCCGGCATGCTGCAGCAGCACATCAGTCTGTCCCTCGGCAGATTGGTGCGCATGCTGCAGTGCTGGCCCGGGCGAGTGCCAGTGTCTCAGGCGACCAGCGAGCGCCTGCCATCTGCCAGCTTGCCGCCATTCCTCCAGCCACCACTGCCACTCCCCCAGTGGAGCTGCCAGGAGCTGCTGCAGCGACTGATGCTGGCCAGCCACAGCTGCAGCAATCAACAGCCGGCCGCTCGACGCCCAGCCCTCGACTAGGCCGACCCCCAAGGGCATCTGCCGTCACGACATGTGCCCCTCAGGAGCCTGCCCCCAGCCTTGCAGCAGCCAATGGCCTTACTTTGAGGCGGAGCAGCAGAGCGGGCAGGGGCCACCCAAAGATGGCCAAGGTATCGCCCTAACGGGCCAAATAGTCGAATGTGTGGCCATTTGTGTTTGTTTCTTGAGGCCGAGAATTGGATGTTTGTTTTTTGAAGGCCGATGATGTGATGTTTGTTTTGGACGAAGGCATGGAATGATGGCCATTTTAGTTGCCCTATTTTGTTAATCCTCCGCAGGTTGCGGGAGCGAGTAATGTGTTTGAGTGTTTCTTAGGGCTTTCCTCTGTTTTTGGTTTTCATGTGGGAAGGGCCCAGAGTTTGTACAATAAAGCATTTTATTTATTCACATTGTCCATGTTTGATCTTTGAAGTGTTTGTTGCCTTAACCAGCTGAGGGCTTGCGGAGCGGCTGCAATCATGTTCTATCATTGGCACAAGCCATTCTCTGACAGGGGGCCTAGAAGTGACGTTCAATAAGCCAACGACGGGCAGCCCTTGGACCTTGTGCGTCCCTCCTGGGCTGGTACTCCTCGTCCTCGTCGTCCTCATGCTCCTCCTGCTCCTCCTCCTGAGGTGGTGGTCCAACGTGAGGTGGCAGTGCCTGAGTCCTGCGGATAGCCAGGTTGTGCAGCATGCAGCAAACGACGACGAATTGGGAGACTCGATCCTGCGAATACTGGAGGGCTCCCCTGGAGTGGTCGAGACAGCGGAACCGTTGCTTGAGCACGCCGATTGTTTGTTCTATGAGGCTCCTCGTCGCTTGATGGCTCTCATTGTATGCCTCTTCAGCAGGGGTCGTGGGCGCGCGGAGCGGGGTCATGAGCCAGGTACACAAAGGATAGCCTTTGTCCCCGATAAGCCATCATCTTGGGGGAGGCTGTGCCTGGAACATGTCAGCCACAGTTTTCTGTCGCAGGATAAAGGCATCGTGGCTGCTGCCTGGAAAGCGGGCATTGACAGCTAGGATGCGCTGCCTGTGGTCACACACCAGCTGTACATTGAGGGAATGGTAGCCCTTCCGGTTGCGGTAATCCTCGGCATGCTCAAGAGGTGCCCGCAAAGCCACATGCGTGCAGTCAATGGCGCCCTGCACCATGGGGAAGCCCGCTATTCTTGCAAACCCCACTGCACGCTGCTGCTGCTTGTCCAGGGTCATGGGGAAGGAGATGAATTGATGTCTCCTTCTGAAAAGGGCTTCAGTCACCTGGTGGATGCAGCAATGCACGGCGAACTGGGAGATGTTAGCGATGTCCCCAGTAGCGGATTGGAAGGATCCGGAGGCATAGAAGTTGAGAGCCACCGTCACCTTCACTGCCACCGACAGAGACGTCCTGCGCATCAGCTGTGGCTGCAGATCTCTCTGAAGAAGCCGGCAGATGTCTGTAACCACCTCCCTTCGGAATCGCAGCCTCCTAACACACATCGCGGCAGACATGGTCAGATAGGAGGTCTGCTGGCAGTATACCCTGCATGGGTAAGGCCTCAGTTGGCGACGCCTGTTGCCCCCTCTGCGTCTAGCCAGGGCTGCCACTCTCTCACGGTGTCTGTAAGCTCTTCTGGCATAAGGCTGAAATTCAACGTTGCCATCCAATGCAGCCCCCATTATATGCTGGCAAACACTGAGCTCTGAATGAAGGCTAAGATAATTGGTAAGCTCTGGCCTGAGCCAAAAATATCTGTCCAAGTGTTGGTCCAAACCAGTAAACTCTCCTCCTTGGTCTCTGTCCAAAAAACCGTTGCACAAGAGTGAATGCTGCAAAATGGCTGGCCTTTATCCTGCTGGGTAAGTGCCCTATAATTAGCGCACCCCCCGGCCCGGCTGGCCTGTGTACCGTTCCACTTCACAGTCGCTAGGGACGCCCGGCGCACAATGGGCCGGCGCGAGTGAAGTTCCGGTTTGTGGCGCACAAAGGGCGTTGCACTATTAAATGATGTCATGATCTGCGCGCGCAGCAGGGCGCGTGCTAAGATTTTGCGCCAGCGCTAAATGTGTCCTGAAGTTGGGGAGAGGCGCAGATCGTGCTGCGCCCGGGCGATAAGCACCTAGCGCTCGAGATCTACTCCCCCTAAGGCGCTAATGGCTGGCGCGCCCAACTGAATTTCTAGGCCATAATCTTTAATTAATTAACTAAGCAAAACAAGTTTTGATAGGGATGGCAGTGCAGAAGGTGTGCCGCAAATGCAGCATGTGGGAGTTTGTAGGAGCATCATGATACCGGACAACCACATCTGCAGTAAATGTCTGCATGTCGGGGACCTTCAGCTCAGAGTTGTTGAGCGGGACTCCGAGGTGCAGAAATTGCGGGGCATCAGGGAGGGGAGAGTTACCTGGACACTTTGCGCCTCCTGTTAGCGCCTGGGAGTGGTAAAGGGATGCTTAGGGGTTAGTGACTGTGCGCGGCAAAATCAGCAACACCCGTGAACTTCCCTGCCGGTTTAGCGCTGGCGCTAACACTTACCACCTTGCCCTCCAGCGCTTCGCAATTTGTGATGTCATAAAGTGTGCAGCGCCCCGTTACCGCCCCGGATGTGAAAGTACCTTCTTCCCCCCCTGCTGTATCATCGGGCGTCAGCAGCGGCAGGACGAGGAGGCGTTGTTACCTCGACTGGTCCCTTGGGGGCGCTAATTAAAGGCAATGGTGTTATTTGCATCAGTCTGGTGCCTGCTGAAAGCTTTCGATGCTTTATTGCTGCTAGATGTCCCAGCCCTCCATTCTCTGATAGTGTTTGGGGCTGTAATGGCAGTCATGCAGGTCATCTGGCAGCACAGAACTGAGCAGAAGTATGTTGTGCGCCATCATTGGCCCTTCACTTTAAGCGAGGGAAACAGCCTCCGATGCCAGTATCTTTGGACTTCACATTGTTCAGCGCACTGCCACTAACTCCCCGCTCTCGCACTTTAGTGCCCTAAGAGAAGTGGTTAGCGCTTGATTTTGCACTCCACTTCCCTCTTGGAGCACTAAAGCTCAATTTCCAGAAACAGAAAATGATTATCGCCTGGCGATACTTTTCCGAGATTTAAAAATGCATCATCCCAAACTGGGCGCTTTGCAATTTCTAGCTCTTTGATCGAGGAGGCAGGCATACCCCTTAGATGAGGAAGTGGTAGAGGTCAGATCGTAGATAGGCGGGTGTGACTGTGATTTCAGGCAGGTAAGGGGACTACAGGTGCAGTGCTGGAGGAGTTCAACGTGTCTCCCTTTCCTCCAAGTGCGAGGCTATTGCGGCCTCTGTTGATGAAGGAAAATCTGCAGAGTGAATGAGCAAACTGACCACGGCACCGTGGTACCTGAGGGCGTTCATATGGGGTAGTGGAAAATAATGTGATACTGGTAAGCGTCAGTATAATCAGGGGATAGATACCGTTCTGTGCAGCCATGATCACTAGATTTGAGGTTGTGTTCCCTGCCAGGGCTAATAACTTCTCCACGCGGATGGAGAAGCACATGTAGAATGAGGATCCAGTTGTCATGGTCCACGCAGGAACTAACGACATAGCGAGCACTAGGAATGAGGTTCTGCTGAGGAGGTTTGAGGTGATAGGATCAAAATCAAAAAGCAGTACATTTTCTGTTACCTGAGAAATGCGCATATTGGCATAGGATGAAACAGATTAGAGGTTTAAATGCATGTCTCAAAGAGTGGTATGGGAGGATTTGTTTCAATTCATTGAGCACTCGCACCAGTACTGGGGAAAGAGGGGCTTTTCCGCTGGGACAATTTCCAATTAAAGCGGGCTGTGACCAATGTTCCGGCGAATTGAATAACCAAGCCTGCAGATAAGGCTTTCAACTAAAAGGGGGAGAATTGAGGTGAGGGGAAACGTACAAAATCTAAAGAGAAACTTCAAGTCCATAGAGCAGTGCAGCGATTTGAATAAAGATAAGCAGATTGTGACAGGGAGGGTAGAGAATTTAACGATAATATGAATCGCATCAGTGAATACGGTCAAATCAGAGATAAAACATAAATGTTTAATATTAAAAGGCTTTATCTGAATTCACGGAGCATTCATCACAAGATTGAGGAATTAATGACACAAATAGGGATAAATAGCCATTAGAAAGACTTGATTCTAGGTTAACCAATGTTGGGAACGAAATATTCCAGGGTACTTGACGTTGCGTAAAGACAGACAAAATGGAAAAAGCGGGCGGGTAGCACTGATAATAAAGGATGACATAAGGGCAGAAGTGTGGCTGGTTCTTGGCTCAGAAGACCAGGAAGTAGAATCAGAATTGGTGGAAAAAATAAATCAAAAGGGACAGGAAACTTTGGTGGGAGTAGTTTGTACGGCACCCGAACAGTTGCTATACTGTTGGACAGTGTATTCATCAAGAAATAAGAGAAGCTTCTAACAAAGTTAATGCAATAATAGAAACATAGAACCATAGAAACATAGAAGATAGGAGCAGGAGTAGGCCATTCGGCCCTTCGAGCCTGCTCCGCCATTCAATAAGATCATGGCTGATCATCCAAATTCAGTATCCTTCATCCAAATTCAGTGGGGGTCATTAATCTTCATATAGACTGGATAAATGATTTGGCAAATGTAGTTTCCAAGAGGAGTTCATGGATAGCACTCAAGAGAGTTTCCGAGAACCATACATTGTGGAACCAACCAGGGAAGAGTTCATTTTAGATCTTGTCCTGTGTAATGAGTCAGGGTTAATTAATAAGCTCATAGTAAGGGATCCTCTGGGGAAGAGTGATCATAATGTAACAGAATTCCACATTGCATTCAAGAGTGACGTACTATAGTCCGAATCAAGAGTCTTAAACTTAGCTAAAGCCAATTACAAAGGTATGAGGGCGAGTTAGCAAAGGTCGATTGAGAAAATAGTGTAAAAGGTATGATGGTAGATAAGCAATGGTGAGAAGTTAAAGACAAATTTCATAATTTTCAACGAATATACAATTCATTGAGATATAAAACCATCACTGAAAAGTGATCCATCCGTGAATAAATTATGAGGATAAGGATAGAATTAGATTTAAAGAAGTTTATAACGTTGCCATGAAAAGTAGGGAAGTAGTAAGCCTGAGGATTGGGATAGTTTTAAAAACCAGCAAACGATGGCCAAAACCTTGATAGAGAGGCAGAAAATAGAAACAGATAGTAAGAGCTCCTACAATTATATAAAAAGAAAGAGATTAACGAACGGAAGCGTGGGTCCCTTAAAGGCTGAGATTGTAGAACTTACAATCTGGAATCAGGAGATGGCAGAGACGTTAAAAATATTTTGAATCTGTCTTCACAGTAACAGACACTAAAAACATACCACAAATAGTGGGGAGCCAATCTTCGAATGAGAGTGAGGAACTTAAAGTAATTAATATTAGTAAAAAGAAAGTAGTGGATAAATTAATGGGACTAAAATGCGACAAATCCCCTGTACCTAATGATCCACACCCTCGGGTCCACAAAGTGGTGATGGCTGAGTTAATGGATGCATTGGTAGCAATTTTCCAACATTCCCTAGATTCTGGAACGATCTGGATTGAAAGATAGAAAATATAACACCGCTACTCCAGAAAGCAGGGGGAGAGAAAACAGGGAACCACAGGCCAGTTAGTCTGACATCAGTCATCGGGAAGTTGCTGGAATTCATTGTTAAGGACCTGGTAACAGAGCACTGAGGACATCATAACATGATTAGGCAGAGTCAACACGGTTTCTTGAAAGGCAAATCGTGTTTGAAAAATGTACTAGATCCTTTTGAGGATATAATTAGCAGGATAGATAATCGCTTCATCTAAGTGATTCATTTATATTGTAACTAGCTGACGGCCCTGCACTAATACTTGTGACACCCCTACCACTAACAGCCTTTCAACCTGAAAGTTACCAGTTTACTCCTAATCTTTGTTTTATGTCCTTTAAGCAATCCTTTTTGGTAGGAAGAATCTAAAAACAAAATATTTTAATTGGTGAGTAACTATTAAATATTGGTGTTCAGAGGGATTTGGTAGTCCTTGTCCATGAAACAGAGAATGTTAACATAAGTACGTAAGAAACAGGGGCAGAAGTAGGCCAAAGGGCCCCGCGAGCCTCCTCCGCCATTCAATAAGATGATGGCTGATTTAATCTTGAGCTCAACTCCACTTTCCCGCTCTCTCCCCATACCCCTTTGCTCCCTTGTAGTTCAAATATCTGTCAATCTCCGCCTTGTACATGTTAAATGACTCCGCCTTCACAGCTCTCTGGGGTAGAGAATTCCAAAGATTCACGACCCTCTGAGAGAAGGAATTCCTCCTCTGCTCCGTCTTAAATGGGCGACTCCTTATTCCGAAACTATGCCCCCTAGTTCTAGATAGCCCCACTAGGGGAAACATCCTCTCAGCATCCACCCTGTCAAGCCCCCTCAGAATCTTATATGTTTCAATAAGATCACCTCTCATTCTTTAAACTCCATTGAGTATCGGTCCAACCTGCTCAACCTTCCGTAATACATCAACCCCTTCATCCCAGGAATCAACCTAGTGACACTTCTCGGCACTGTCTCCAAATGCAAATATATCCTTCCATAAATATGGAGACCCAAACTGTACGCAGTACTCCAGGTGCGGTCACACACGCGCCCTGTAAAGTTTCATCAACACTTCCCTATTTTTATACTCCATACCCCTTGCAATAAAGGCCAACATTCTATTTTTGTGTTTCATGTAATAGGATTTCCAGATCCCTTTGTAACGCAGCATTTTGTAACCTGCATTTAAATAACAATTTGCTTTTTCATTCTTCCTTATAAAGTGGATAACTTCACATTTACCCGCATTATACTCCATCTGCCAAATTTTTGCCCACTCACTTAACCTATCTATATTCCCTTGCAGAGTCTTTGTGTCCTCCACAAAACTTGCTAACCCCCCTATCGTTGTATCATCAGCAAATTTGGCTACAATACACTCAGTCCCTTCATCCAAGTCATTAATATAGATTGTAAATATTTGAGGCCCCAGCACTGATCCCTGTGGCACCCCACTAGTTACTGGCTGCCAACCATTGACACCGACTCTCTGTATCTGTTAGTTAGCCAATCCCCTATCTATGCCAATATATTACCCCAACCCCATGCGCTCTTATCTTATGCAGTAACATTTTTATGTGGCACCTTATCGAATGCCATATGGAAATCCAAAAACACTACTTCTACTGGATCCCCTTTATCCACCTTGTTTGTTACATCCACAAAGATCTCTAGCAAATTTGTCCAAAACGATTTCCCTTTCATAAAACCATGTTGACTCTGCTTGATTGTCTTATGATTTTCTAAATGCCCTGCTATTACCTCCTCAACAATGGATTCCAGCATTTCCCCAATGACAGATGTTAGGCCAACTGGCCTATAGTTTCCTGCTTTCTGACTCCCTCATTTCTTGAAATGTGGCGTTACATTTGCGTTTTTCCAATCCGCTGGGACTTCTCCAGAATCCGGGGAATTTTGGTAGATTACAACCAATGCATCCATTATCTCTGCAGCCACTTCTTTCAAGACCCTAGGATGCAGGCCATCAGGTCCAGCGGACTTGTCGGCCTTCAGCCCCATTAGTTTGCCTAGTACTTTTTCTCTGGTGATAGTTATTGTTTTAAATTCCTCCCTCCCTATAGCCCTTTGATTATTTATTATTATTGAGATGTTTTAAATGTCTTCTACCGTCAAGACCGATCCAAAATAATTGTTTAATATCTCATGCTGTACCTGCATGAAAGGTAACATGCAGGTATAGCTTGCAATTAGGAAGGGGTTTTGGAATACAACGTTAAGGAAATCTCGTGCAATTGTACGGGGCCTTGGCGGGACCACACCTGGAGTACTGTGCACATTTTTGGTCTCCGTATGTAAAGAAAGCTGTATTTATTGATATAGGGTGCAACAAAACATCTCTAGATTGATTCCAGGGATGAGAGGATTGACCTATGAGGAGAGATTGTGTAGAATGAGCCGATACTCTCTGGAATTTAGAGGAATGAAAGGTGGTCTCATTGAAACATACAATTTTCTGATGGGGCTTGACAGAGTAGATGCTGAGAAGATTTTCCCCTGGCTGGAGTGTCTAGAACTAGCGGCATACCCTCAGGATAAGGGGTCGGCCATTAATGAATGAGAGAAGGAAACATTTCTTCACTCACAGAGTTGTCAGCATTCTGAATTCTCCAGCCCGGAGGGCTATGGATGTTGAGCCGCTGAGTATATTCAAGGATGAGATCGATAGATTTTTGCACTCAAAGCGAATCAAACGATATAGGGATCGGGCCAGAAAGTGGTTTTGAGGTTGAAGATCAGCCATGATCTTATTGAATGGTGGAGCAGGCTCGATGGACTGTATGGCCTACTCCTGCTCCTATTTCGTATGTTCTCATGCTATCAAATACTCCCAGGGAAATAAAAACACGCATTAGATGACGTGTAAAGCTCCATCTATTTGGTCCGGTACTGTGTTTCGGGGTCAGGTTCTGTGGGACTGCTGCATATATTTTTCTTGTACTTGCTGATTGCAATGCAACCGGTACGTATGATTATATATGATTTTGCTCTTATTAGATCATGTTCTTTTCAGTGTGTGGCGCAAACCTTAGCAAGATGATACTCAACTTGGAGAAAGCCCAGCGAGAAATCACCAGGAAGATACGATGGTTAAATGGACTGAGTGGAGAGACCGAATTAATTTGCTTTAAATGTTTGGAAATGAGGAGATTGTGTAACAGCTTGATCGAAATTGTAGACTTATTAAGGAATTCAAATATAACATAACACAACTCGTCTCTATAGTAGGGGATTCAAAAAGTACGGGGCATCATGTTAGGATTCCATGTACAGCCAGTTGATAGCGTTTTCCCAGAATGGGTGCGAGGTTGTGCAGCACACCTTAGACAGTCAAAATCAACGGAGGCCTGTAGAATGGGGCTGATTACTTGCTTGGGAAGTACTGGTTTTATGGAAAAACAGTCAACCTCCTGTAGTGTCAGATAGGGGAGCTAAGACCAGGTGTGGTCTTCAAGTGAAGAGGGTTAGCGGGCAGGCTTCATTGGACCAGGGTGGATAGATGCTCTTCAGTTCCGATTTTAAAGTGACATATTCGGTCGTTTTTATACATAGCACTATTATTACAACTTGATCTCCCGTGGTGTTGAACATGGGGAGTCGAGCCAAGTAGCAACATTATCTGCAGCTTGGTAATCAGAGCCATGAAGTTGGTTGGAGCAGCGGAATCTCTAAATTATGAGCTGCAGAGTCGGGAAACGCAAAGCTGGGGCGCTACAGTGCCACCCCCGTCGGAAGGGCGGAACTGCATCGTGACATTTTCAAAAAGCCTTTTCATATGAAGGAACATGGCGGAGGGCAAGATTTTCCCCGGATATTTTAGGCGCTCAAGAGCCTCCGAGGTGGCAAAGCTGTGGTCTTAAGCTGAAAGGCCGGTTTACCCCGCATTTCGTGCAAGACGCCATCTTGGTAAAGGAGCTGAAGCTTGCGCTCGCAACGGCCGCAAGAGGATCGTTATTCAGCTGATTGCCACTTAACTTGCCTGCTCGCTCATTAACGAGGCTGCACGGCATTCTGATGGCCGGCGCTGGACCTGACGCCCTTCCCTAACAGCGATCAGTTGATTGGGAGTAAACAAGTAGTTGCTGAAGATTTGGAGCGCTGTTTAAAGTGACATCGCATTTTACTGTCCACTTGCTGCTGGAGCTTTGAAGATGATTATTGAAACACATCGGGAGACTTGCTGAGACACTTCGTGAAGACATCACCAACACTCCATCAACATTTATTCTGGAAAATCTCTGAGGACTACACCAAAAATAGTGTGTGCTGAGGTACTCTACCTTATTGGAGACCGTATCGGGGTCACCAGAAGAAAAGGTGTGCTTGGTAGGGTTCCCCCTTGGTCTGCAGCAGGAATTGAAGGAGGACATGAGGCCAGGCAGAGAAGCACCAGCTGTTGCAGAAGAGTGTGACAGGAGGGACAGGAGTGCGAGGTGGCATCTTTCCACCTGCGGGGATAAAGCATCCCTCTTCATCCAGAACTCCTTCACTCGGAACAGCAGTGCCTCAAGATGTCGGATTTAGCACCTGCAGGAAGTTCAAATTATGGTAATCAGCAATTAGGCACAAATTTGCACATTATAATCAGACATTCAAACAGGCGGGTCTTATTAACACAGCACCTATTTAGCGCCTGTTTTGACCATTTCGCCAAAATAACCCCTAAAGGAAAGGCAGTCGACAATTCAGCATTTCGAGCCTGTTCCGCCATTCAATTGGACCATGGCTGCTCTGTCTCTACCCGCCTTGATTCCAGAAGCCTTAATACCACAGCCTATCAAAAATCAATCAATCTCAATTTGAAATTTCCAGTTAACTTGGTCTCTACGACTTTTTGGGAAGAGTATCAAATTTGCACTAACCTTTGAGTGAAAAAGCGCTACACGACAGCACCCATGAATGGCCTAACTCTAATTTTGAGGTCCTGCCCCTTGTTCTAGAATCACAGATTTTAATGCTTTCTGTACTTTGACAGCTAAATTTGTCTGTTCATCCACAGTTCCTAGATTCTCACATTTTATAAAATACACTGATCTATCTTTCTGAGGGCCAAATTGGATGACCCCACACTTCCCCACATTGAATCCAGCTGACACAGTATTGCCCAATCACCTTATCTCTCAATGTCCCTTTGCAACTTGCTGCTTGCACCTACAATATTTAGTGTGCCACCTAACTAGGTTTCTTCAACAACCTTGGATATACGGCTCTCTATTCTTTCATCGAAGTCATTTAGGAGTAGAGTGAAAAGCTCCTGTAGTGATTTCTTGGGGCACCACTAGCCGCATCCTACCAACCTGTCAACATACGCATTGTCCCTACTCTCTGTCTCCTACCTCCTAACCAATTCCCTGCCCATGACAGAAGGTTGCCACCAATTACATTTTTGTTAACTGTCCCTTATGTGGAAGCTGATCCAATGCCTTCTCGAAGTCATTATAAATAACCTCCTCAGACACTCCATTATCAAACATATTAGTTCCATCTTAGTAAGCATCAACTTCGTTAGGACAAATCCACGGTGGCTCTCTCTGAACAGTTCATATTTGTCTAAATGCTCAATCACTCTGTCGCTAATAAGAGACTCTGATGTCCCAGAAATTCGGGCCCCAACGCATGAGTACACACGGGCTACTCATGCATAGTCCCAATGAAAGTGCCAGTTTCGTACATGCACTGCGCATGCGCGGGAAACCGGCACTTCCGTTCCCCTGAAAGAAGGGGTGAAGAGGTGGAATGCGTGCACGGGAGAGGCAGCACGTGCGCGTTGAACTTACGTTTTTGTTCCAGATTTCCCCGGGAAGGAAAGGCTCCAGAAGTTCGATGTGTAAAAAGCAGTCGCAAGGCCTGCTTTTAACAAGGTAAGTGGTGAATTAATTAAAATTAAAACATTTTTTCTACAGGTTTATTATTTTTAAATAGTTTAAAGAAAGGTAAGTTTATTTTTAGCCCCATTAGAAAATGTATTTAATTTTTCCAACAATTTAAATTATTGTTTTAAAACTTATTTTATATAATTTATAGTTATTTTAAGAATGTGTCTTTTAAAAAAAGAATTGTTAGAAGTTTTAATGATGTTTTGTGGCTTGTAGTAGTTATGGTTTTGACAGCTCTTCCTGTCAATTTTATGAATGGGCATTTCCCTGCTACCATTGGCTCTCCATGGCCCACGTGATCCCAGTGCACGCATCAACCTAACTGCGCCCCTGGGATACGCAAAAACTGCACTCCGGCAGCTGGAGGAGGCCCAGGATCGCAATTCCACGTGGGCCTACAGGTCAACGGCCGGCGTGCAAGTTAAGTGCAGGTCGGAGGCTTACTCCAGCGGGAAGCCTCCAACCCGAATTTCTGGGACAATAACTTCTCCACAACATACATTAAATTAATAGGCCTATAATTTCCGAATTTGTCTCCGCTACCCTTCTTAACTAATGGAGTGACAATGGCAATTTTCCAATCCATGTGGCACTTCAAAGAGAGTTTGGGAATAACATGGCTGGAACATCTACAATTTCCTCACATACTTCTGTTAATATCCTGTGGTGGAAACCACCAGGAACTGAAGATGTGTCTATATTTAGTCTGCTTATTTTCTCAATGACCAAATATTGTTTCTATTCAACCTGGTAATTGTAGTGTCCGTGTGTAGATAAAGACACTGAAGACAGGAGTTGGTTCATAGGTATTTACTAAGCAAGTCTGGGGGGGGGGGGTTTCTAAAGGATATACACAATACACAGGCTTATATAGCCCAAGTGGCAATTACCGGCATTACGCACACCTGGGGCTCTTAAAGGCACATACACCATAATTGCTCTTAAAGGCACATACACCACAATTCCTCCCCTTCTAGCTAACTAGTACATCATATTTTAAGAAATTATTAATTACATGTTATATGCAAAATAATATACATTGCTGTATTAATTAATTGTAAGTTTGTCTCTCAGGAGGCTTCCTGACTCGGTCCGGATAACACCTCGGGGGTGTAGTAGTTTCTGGTGGTGTAGTAGGTTCTTCTGGCAAGGCTGTAGTTTTTGGTGGTGTAGTAGGTTCTTCTGGCAAGGCTGATTCAGCTTGAAGGCCAGTGTCGGGTTCATCGGGCTCCAGTATCACCGGATCGGAGGTAGATATGGGTATCTCTACTTCATTGTTAGATGTATAGAGTGGTGGTGTAGGTTGTCCCTTTTCGGATGATTTGATGATTTGGTTAGCATGGCGCCTTATTATGCTGTCTCCGATGTCCACGGTATACATCAGTGGTCCTAATCGTGTGCAGATAGTTCCAGGCTGCCATTTCTCGGTACGGTAGTCCCGGGCCAAAACCGGTTGGCCTATCTGGAAGGCCCTAGTTGGCCTTTCATTCATGCCCTGAAACTGCCGGTTCTCCACGTCCCTTCGGATGTTGGGCTTGACCAAATCCAGCCGGCATCTTAGGTTTCTATTGTAGAACATCATGGCGGGAGTTTGGTTAGTAACCATATGCGTTGCATTCCTATATGCAAATAAGAAGTTATCCACCTTGTGCTGAAGTTTTATGTCTTCATTACCCATGGCTTGATGGCCTTCTTGAAGGTCTGGACAAACCTTTCAGCCAATCCATTGGTGGTGGGATGGTATGGGGCAGACGTGTAGTGCTTTACCCCATTGTTCTTTAAGAACTTTCTGAATTCTTCGGACACAAATTGCGGTCCATTATCAGAACATATATGCTCCGGCAGCCCATTCCTGGCAAATATCGTCCTTAATACTGAGATGGTTTTTTCCGTGGTGGTGGAGGACATCTTTATTACCTCCGGCCACTTGGCGTGTGCATCAACTGCGATTAAGAACATTGAGTCCATAAATGGACCAGCAAAGTCGATGTGCACCCTTTGCCAGGGAGATGAGGGCCACTCCCATGGATGTAGAGGGGCCTGTGGCGGAGCATTTTGGACCTTCTGGCATCCTAGGCAGCTCTTGGTCATGTCTTCGATGTCTCCATCGATACCTGGCCACCATACAAACGCCCTAGCTAGGTTCTTCATTTTCACTCCACCCAGATGCCCCTCGTGAAGCTCCTTTAGCACTTTATCCTGGAGTTTGGGTGGAATCACCACTCTGGATCCACACATCAAGGTTCCTCGGCACACTGACAGCTGTTCTCTTCTTTGCGAGAATGCTGGCAACAGTGGTTCGCCATGTGCTGGCCATCCCTTCACTGTTAAATCGTAGACCCGTGAGAGAGTAGGGTCATTTCTTGTCTCCCTTTCAATGGCAGAATTGGTCACCGGTAGACATTCCACTATGGTAGAGTGGAATATCTCTACTGGGTCTACTGTAGGTGCCTCTTCTATCGTTGGCAACGGTAGGCATGATAAACCGTCAGCATTCCCATGCTGTTTTGACCCTTTGTATTCAATGTTGTATTGGTGTGCCCCTAGAAAAAGGGACCACCTCTGTAGTCTTTGTGCCGTCATAATGGGGACACCTTTTTTAGGGTTGAATGTGGAGATGAGGGGTTGATGGTCAGTCAGCAAGGTAAATTTTTGTCCGTGTAGATAATGGTTGAATTTCTTCACTTCCCATACCAGGCTGAATGCTTCCCTGTCTATCTGGGCATAGTTACGCTCAGCTGAGTTCAATGAGCGTGACGCAAAAGCTATCGGCCGTTCCGAGCCATCAGGGAATCTATGGGACAATACCACTCCTATGCCATAAGGGGATGCATCGCACGCCAGTCTGATTGGTAGTGATGGGTTGTAATGAGCCAAAATTTTCTCGGATGTGATTAAGTCTTTACATTTATGGAAGGCACGTTTACAGTCTTCGTTCCATTTCCAAATCACTCCTGTCTGTAGAAGATCATTAAGAGGGTGTAGAATAGTTGATAAGTTCGGTAAAAATTTATGATAGTAATTTATTAATCCCAGGAATGACCTTAATTGTGAAACATTTTCGGTGCTGGGGCTTTTATAACTGCTTCAATTTTTTCAGGTGACTTATGCAACCCTTCCTTATTAATTATGTGGCCACAATATGATACCTGATTTTGGAAAAATTTGCACTTGGGGTGATTTGCTCGTTCTTTCAGCCTAGTGAGCACCTGCTCCAAATTGGCAAGGTGCTCGTTGTCGTTTTCTCCTGTTATAAGGATGTCGTCTAGGTAGCATTGAGTCCCCGGAATCCCTTGCAGGACTTGCTCCATAGCTCTTTGCCAGATAGCTGGAGCTGATGCTATTCCAAAAACTAGTCGATTATACTGGTACAGGCCTTTGTGTGTGTTTATTGTGAGATACTTTTTAGAGGTCTCCTTAACCTCCATCTGTAGATATGCCTGTGCCAAGTCAATTTTTGTGAAACGTTTCCCTCCGGATAGTGAGGCGAAAATATCTTCTATCCTCGGAAGAGGATACTGTACCGTGTGAAGGACCGGGTTTACAGTCACCTTAAAATCCCCACAGATGTGAACTTTTTTTCTGTTCTTCAGAGTTATTTTTCAATGTTTTTTTCATGACTGGAACGATGGGTGTTGCCCATTCGCTCCAATCTATTTTGGATAATACGCCTGCCTTTTCCAAATTCTTCAGCTCTGCCTCGACTGCCGGACGTATTGCGTATGGCACCGGTCTTGCCTTAAAACATTTTGGAATTGCTGAATCTTCCACTTTTATTGAGGCGGTGATGCCTTTCAAGGTTCCTAGTTTCTCTTGAAACACTTCTTTGGCGTTGGCCAAGATGTCTTTTAATCGTTCAGGTATGATGTCATCATCCTTTTTTTCCTTACTGGTCACCGTCAGTGCCTGAATGGAGTGCCAGTCTAAACGTATCTTCCTTATCCATTCACGTCCCAACAACGGTGGACCACCATCTTGTAGAATGTATAAATACAACTTTTGTATTTCTTTGCCGTGGTATACCACAGGCACCCTTATTTTTCCTTTGGGGTAGACTTTCTGCCCCGTATATGTTTTTAAGATAATGGATGTGTCTTTTAGAGGTATATGCGAAAATAGCCTCTCGTAATCTCGTCGATTTATTACGGTTAGAGCTGATCCTGTATCTAGCTCCAATTTAATTGAGGACCCTGCTATTGTGAGGGTAACCCAAATGGTTTGGTAATCCTCTTTGGCAAGTACATTATGTAATTTGAGACAGCTTAGTCTCTTGTTTCCGGAGTCGCTATCGCTATTCTGGTCTTCGGAGCTATTGTCCGTCATCATTTGTACCTTCCTGTTCTTTTCTTTATTGATTTTTTGTTTTCTGTCAGTGGATTTATTTTGTCCAGATTGGCATACCCGTGCAATGTGTCCAATCTTACCACATTGCCTGCATGCTTTGCCCTTGAACCAGCAGTCCCTCTGGTTATGGGTGGATCTGCCGCAGCGATTACATCTTCTGAACTCCTGTGTCATTTTATGGGTGCCGAAGTCCTGTGTCTCTTGTTGTATCTCTGCAGCTCCTTTTGCTGCTGCTTCGTATGATACAGCAATACTGAAAGCTTTGTCCAATGTTAAATCTTTTTCAGAAAGCAGTCTTTTTTGTGTTCCTTCACTTAAGAGACCGGAAACAAATTTGTCTCGAAGATAATCCGATACTCCAGCTCCGAATTGGCAGTACTTTGATAGCTTTCTTAATTCGGTTAGGTAATCAGCGTTACTTTCATCCTTGTGTTGATTTCTCTTGAAGAACTTGAATCGTTCCGCTATCAGCAGTGGTGTTGGGTTTAAATGCTCCTGCAGGGTATCAACAATTTCTTTAAAAGTCTTGTCCTTTGGTTTGGCTGGAGTGACTAAATTTCGTAACAGCCCGTATGTCTTCGCGCCCATTAAGTTCAGAAGTACTGAAGCTTTTTTTTCACCTGTTATTCCATTTGCAGTGCAATAAACCTCTACTCTTTCCACGTATGTGGTCCAATCTTCTATTTCGCCATCAAAAGCCTCAATATTACCAGATTTAGGCATTTCAGAAAAGATATTGCGCGTCCCGCGCTTTTTTTTCCTCTCTGTAGCAACGATATGGCGCTTCCCGCGCTTTCCCGCGCTTTCCCGCCGCTGCTACCGATAACAACGCTGTTTTACTGTGGTTTCCGTTTATTCACTGTTGGAGACTCGTTCCCGACGGAGGTCTAAACGCTGACCTGCTTGCCACGCTGGCCATCTCTCGAGTGCACCCTCCCAGTCCGTTATTGCTTGCCTCCAATTTCGCTGCCTGTCTCAGCTGTAGAGCCCGCCGCTGGAGCTCCAGCCTGACGCCCAGGAAGGATTAGCGCAGCACTTGTGACCAGCTTGGCCAGCTGGTGAAACCACAGTTTCTCTTACTTCCTTGAGTCTTCTGGACGCTGGAGGAATCGATGTCCTTGAGGTGCTGCCGAATTGCAGGTAAGTCCATTTCCACTTCGTCGCCACTATAGTGTCCGTGTGTAGATAAAGACACTGAAGACAGGAGTTGGTTCATAGGTATTTACTAAGCAAGTCTGGGGGGGGTTTGTAAAGGATATACACAATACACAGGCTTATATAGCCCAAGTGGCAATTACCGGCATTACGCACACCTGGGGCTCTTAAAGGCACATACACCATAATTGCTCTTAAAGGCACAAACACCACAGTAATCAATTCTAATTGATGAATATCTGGACCTTGGCATTTATAACCCTTAAAAGTTGACAGAAATGTCTGGCAAAAGAACTAACAACCCAGAGTAAGGTTTTATTGATAGAATGTGTTTGCATTTCCACAAATGTTCCCGTCCATCTCCAATGACATGCAGCCAACATTGATTCACAAATGACTCCATTGCACAGCATTTATTTGCAACAATTGTTCGCGGTCCACATTGCTCCACCTATTGAACTAATGACATCCACACAGGGCAACGACCACGGATCCCAGCCTATTGTTAGTGGCCCGCATTGCTCCACCGATTGAACTTATGACATCCACCCAGGGCAAAGACAACGTATTCCAGCCTATTGTTAACGGTCCGCATTGCTCCACCTATTGAACCACTGGAATCCACACAGGGCAATGACCACGGATCCCAGTCTATTGTTAACGGTCCGCATTGCTCCAGCTATTGAACTAATGGTATCCACACAGGGCAACGACCACGGATCCAAACCTATTGTTAGCGGCCTGCATTGCATCTCCTATTGAAATTATGGCATCCATACAGGGCATCAACCACGGATCCCAGCAGACATAGAAACATAGAAGATAGGAGCTGGAGTAGGCCATTCGGTCCCTCGAGCCTGTTCCACCATTTAATGAGAACATGGCTGAACATCCAACTTCAGTACCCTGTCCCTGATTTCTCCCCATATCCCTTGATCCCTTTAGCCTTAAGAAATATATCTAACACCTTCTTAAATATATTTAATGATTTGGCCTCAACTGCCTTCTGTGGTAGAGGTACACCACTCTCATGGGTGAAGAAATTCCTCCTCATCTCAGTCCTAAATGGCTTACCCCTTATCCTTAGACTCTGACCCCTGGTTCTGGACTCCCCTGCCATTGGGAACATCCTTCATGCATCTAGTCTGTCTAGTCCTCTTAGAATTTTATAAGTTTCAATGGGATCCCCTCTCATTCTTCTAAACTCCAGCTAATATAAGCACAATCGACACAATCTCCCCTCATACGTCATTCCTGCCATCCCAGGTATCAGTCTGGTGAACCTTCGCTGCACTCCCTCCATGGCAAGAACATCCTTCCTCAGATAAGGCGCCCAAAACTGCACACAATACTGAAGGTGTGGTCTCACCAAGGCCCTGTACAACTGCAGCAAGACATCCTTGCTCCTATACTCGAATCCTCTCACTTTGAAGGTCAACATGCCATTTGCCTTCTTAACCGCCTGCTGCACCTGCATGCTTACCTTCAGTGACTGGTGCACAAGGACACCCAGGTCTCGTTGCACTTCCCCTTTTCCCCAACCAATTGCCGTTCAGATAAAAATCTCTCTTCCTGTTTTTGCCACTAAAGTGGATAACCTTGCATTTATCCACATTATACTGCATCTGCCATGCTTCTGCCCAATCAACCAACCTGTCCAAATCATACTGGAGTTTCTCTGCATCCTCCTCACAGCACACACGCCCGCCCAGCTTTGTGTCATCTGCAAACTTGCAGATATTACATCTAGTTCCCTCGCCTAGGTCATTAATATATATTGTGAATAGCTGGGGTCCTAGCACCGATTACTGTGGAACCCCACTTATTCCAACTCTTTGCTTCCTGTCTGCCAAACAGTTCTCTATCCAGGTCAGTAAATTACCCCCAATCCCATGTGCTTTAACTTTGCACGCTAACCTCTTATTGCAGGACCTTATCAAAAGCCTTCTGAAAGTTCAAATACACCACAACCACTGGTACTCCCTTATCTATTCTAGCAGTTACATCCTCAAAAATATCCATAGATTAGTCAAGCATAATTTACCTTTTGTATATTCATGTTGACTTTGTCCGATCCTGTCACTGTTTTGCAAATGTTCTGCTATTACATTTTTTATAATGGACTCTAGATTTCCCCCACTACCGATGTCAGGTTTACTGGACTATAATTCCCCGTTTTCTCTCGACCACCTTTTTTTATATAGCGGGTTATATTAGCTACCCTCCAATCCATGGGAACTATTCCACAGTCAGTAAATGGTCAGCTGGGTACTTCCTTTAAACTATATCTCAGGATCTTTCTCTGCAGCATTTTATGGGCACAGTTCGTGTAATTGGAGCGCGATCAATGAAGAAAGCACAAGCAGATGGTCTTATCTATCAATGGGAATGTTTTATGTTTCTCTTGCTTTATTACCATTTTAAAATTTTGGTAAACTGTTTAGTGCAATACCTGTGCAGCTGCTCGTATTAGATCAAGTTGCTGCACGAAGTATAAACTGTTGCAAATAGATTTAAAAAGAAATACTTGCATTTATATAGAGCCTTTCACGACCACCGATCTTCCCTAAGCGCTTTACAGCCAATGAAGTACATTTTGAGGAGTAGTACATGTTGTAATGTAGGCAACGTGTCATCCAATTTGCACACAGCAAGCTCCCACATACAGCAATGTTTTAATGGCCAGATAATTTGTTTCTGTTGATTTTGGTTCACGGATAAATATTGGCCAGGACAACGGAGAGGACTCACCTGCGCTTCTTCAAAGTAGTGACATGGGATTTCGTTAGTCCACCTGAGAGAGCCGATGGGACCTCGGTTTAACGTGTCACCTTTAAGAAGTCACATCTGACATTGCAGTACTGCCTCAGTACTGCACATCTGACAGCGCAGCACTCCCTCATTACTGCCCCTCCGAAAGTGCAGCAATCCTTCAGTACTGCCTCTCCGCCAGTGCAGCACTTCCTCAGTATTGCCCATCCGACAGAGCAGCTTTCCATCTGTACTGCCTCTCTGACGGTGCAGCGCTCCCTCAGTACAACTCCTCCAACAGTGTAGCGCACCCTCAGTCCCGCCCCTCTGACAGTGCAGCACTCCCTCAGCACTGCCCCTCTGATAGTGCAGTGCTCCCTCAGTACTGCCTCTCCCACAGTTCAACACTCCCTCAGTATTGCACATTCCACAGTGCAGCACTCCCTCAATACTGACCCTCCAACAGTTCCTTGCTCCCTCAGTAATGCCCCTCCGACCGTTCCACACACCCTCAGTACTGGCCCTCCATCAGAGCAGCGCTCCCTCAGTACTATCACGTCAACAGTTTTGCAATCCCTCAGTACTGCCACTCTGTCAGAGCAGCGCTCCCTCAGTACTGACCCCCCAACAGTGCAGCATAGCCTCAGTACTGTCACTCCGAATGTTCAGTGCTCCCTCAGTACTGACCCTCCGACAGTGCAGTGCTCCCTCAGTACTGCCCCACCGACTGCACAGCACTCACTTTGTATTGCCCTTCCGACTGTGCAGCACTCCCACAGTATTGCCCCTGCAACAGCGCAGCACTCCCTCAGTAGGGCTCCTCCAATAGTGCAGCGCTCCCTCAATACTGCGGCTATGACAGTGCAGTTTTCCCTCAGTACTGCCGGTCCGACACTGCAGTGCTCCTTCAATACATACGTTCTGACAATGCAGCAATCTCTCAGTAATGCCTCTCTGACAGTGCAGCGCTCCATAAATACTTCTCCTCTGACTGTGCAGCTCTCATTCAGTATTGCCCGTCCGATGCTGCAGTGCTCACTCAATACTGAACATCCAACAGTGCAGCACTCTCTCAGTTCTGCCCCTCCGACAGTGCAGCGCTCCATATGTACTGCCACTGCGACAGTGCAACACACCCTCTGTACTGGCCCTCCGAAAGTGCAGTTCTCCCTCAGTACTGCTTCTCCGACAGTGCAGCACTCTCTCAGTACTGCCACTCTGATAGTTCACTGCCCGTCTGACAGTGCAGTGCTCCCTCTGGAAGAATAGAAATTATAATGAGGAATAAGGAAATAGCAGAGGAAGTAAATACATATTTTGTGTCTGTCTTCATGGAAGAAGACCCAAAAACTTGCTGGGAAATAGTGAACAACCAAGGGCCTAGCGAGAAGGAGGAACTGGAAGAAATTAATATTAGTAAAAAAGTAGTACTGGAGAAATTAATGGGACTGAAAGCCAATAAATCTCCTGAACCTGATGGCCTACATCCTAGGGTTTTGAAAGAGTTGGCTTTTGAGATAGTTAATGCATTGGTTGTCTTTTTCCAAAATTCCATAGATTCTAGAAAGATTCCCGTTGATTGAAAGGTAGCAAATGTAAACCCACTATTTAAGAAAGGAGGGAGAGTGAAAACGGAAACGACAGACCAGTTAGCCTGACATCTGTATTAGGGAAAATGCTAGATTCTATTATTAGGGACTTTGTAACAGGGCACTGAGAAAATAATAATAGGATTGGGCAGAGTCAGCACGGATTTATGAAAGGGAAATCGTGTCTGACAAATTTGTTAGAGTTGGTTGAGGTTTTAACTAGCAGAATAGATAAGGGGGAATCAGTGGATGTAATGTATTTGGATTTTCTGAAGACATTCGATACAGTGCCTTACAAGAGGTTATTAAACAAAATTAGTGCTCCTGGGATTGGGGGTAATAGACTAGCACGGATTGACGATTGGTTAACGGACAGAAAACAGAGAGTAGGAATAAATGGGTCAATTTCTTTTTGGCAGTTTGTAACTAGTGGGGTACCACAAGGATCAGTGCTTCGGCCTCAGCTATTCACAATCTACATCAAGGATTTGGGTGAGGGGACCAAATGTAATATATCCAAGTTTGCTGATGATACTAAGCTGGGTGGGAACACAAATTGTGAGGAGGATGCAAGGAGGCTTCAAGGGGATATAGATAGGCTAAGTGAATGGGTAAGATCATGACAACTGGAATATAATGTGGAGAAATGTGAAATTATCCACTTTAGTAGGAAAAATAGAAAAGCAGGGTATTTTTTAGATGGTGAGAGATTGGGCAATGTTGGTGTTAAGAGGGACTTGCGTGTCCTTGTACACGATTCACTGAAAGTTAACATGCAGGTACAACATAGAAACATAGAAACATAGTAGATAGAAGCAGAAGTAGGCCATTCGGCCCCTCGAGCCTGCTCCAGCATTCAGTGTGATCATGGCTGATCATCCAACTTCAGTACACTGTCCCTGCTTTCTCCCCATATCCCTTGATCCCTTTAGCATTAAGAAATATATATAACTCCATCTTGAATATATTTAAGGAATTGGCCTTCTATGGTAGAGAATTCCACAGGTTCACCACTCTCTGGGTGAAGAAATTCCTCCTCATCTCTGTCCAAAATGGCTTACCCCTTATCTTTAGACTGTGACCACTGGTTCTGGACTCCCCCGTCTTCGGGAACATCCTTCCTGCGTCTAGTTTGTCTAGTCCTGTTAGAATTTTATGTTTCCATGAGATCCCCTCTCATTCTTCTAAACTCCAGCGAGTATAAGCCCAATTCACCCAATCATTCCTCATACGTCATTCCTGCCATCCCAGGTTTCGGTCTGGTGAATTTTCGCTGCACTCCCTCCATGGCAAGAACATCCTTCCTCACATAAGACGACCAAAACTGCACACAATACTCAAGGTGTGCCCTCACCAAGGCCCTGTACAACATGCAGCAAGACACCCTTGTTCCTGTACTCGAACCCTCTCGCTACGAAGGCCAACATAAAATTTGCCTTCTTAACCGCCTGCTGCACCTGCATGCTTACCTTCAGCGACTGGTGCACCACGACGACTAGGTCTCGTTGCACTTCCCCTTCTCCCAATATTTAGCCATTGAGATAATAATCTGTCTTCCTGTTTTTTCCACCAAAGTGGATAACCTCGCATTTATCCACATTATACTGCATCTGCCCAATCACACACACTGTCCAAATCATACTGGAGTTTCTCGGCATCCTCCTCACAGCACACACTCCCACCCAGCATTGTGTCATCTGTTACATCTAGTTCCCTCGTCCAGATCATTTTCAATTAGGAAAGCAAATGGAATGTTGGCCTTTATTGAAAGATTATCGAAGTATAAGAGTAAAGACGTCTTACTGCAATTATATAGGGCCCTGGTGAGACCACACCTGGAGTATTGTGTACAGTTTTGGTCTCCTTACTTAAAGAAGGATATGCTTGCCATAGAGGGAGTGCAACGCAGGCTCACCAGACTTGATCCTGGGACGGGGGGATTATCCTTTGAGGATAGATTGAGTAGACTAGACCTTTATTATCTAGAGTTTAGAAGAATGAGAGGTGATATAATTGAAACATAAAAAATTCTTACAAGGCTTTACAATGTAGATGCATTGAGAACGTTTCCCCTGGCTGTGGAGTGGAGATCATGGGTCAGACTCTCAGAAAAAGGGGTCGGCCATTTATGACTGAGATGAGGACAAATCTCCTCACCCAGATGGTGGTGAATCTTTGGAATTCTCTACCCCAGAGGGCAGTGTAGCCTCAGTCGTTAAATATATTCAAGACAGAGATCGATATATTTTTCAATATTAAAGGAATCAAGAGAAATTGCGATAGTGCAGGAAAGTGGAGATGAGGTAGAATGTCAGCCACGATCGCATTGCATGGCGGAGCAGGCTCGAAGGGCCAATTGGCCTAAACCTACTCCTATTTCTTATGTTCTAAGGCCCCGGCGACAGTGTAGCGCTCCCCCAGTACTGCCTACCCGACAGTTCAGTGCTCCATCAGTACTGCCCCTGTGACAATGCAGTACGCCGACAGTATTGCAGCGCTGCATCAGTACTGCACTGAAGTACAAACTAGAGAGTGCTTTAAAATAACAATGAATTAATAAGTGTTTCAGGAATACTTTATAAATTATGTTTAGTATTTCAGGTGCCATGTGGACAGTTTTCATTTCTTCTCGTTCGTTTACATTAATTTATCAATTAGACTGATGGGAATCTTCACCACATTCTTCAACTCCGCTCGGAATTTAGTCTGGGTCCCGGCATAAATACATGTGTTTGTGCAAGTACTCAACAGTTGAAGCATGAATCCAATTTCTTGTAGGATATCCGAAGTGCCAAAGGATGCGTTATTCTGCATTGTAATAATTCGAAAGTATATGGAATTCACCAAAAACATTAACCATAACAGGATAAAATTCCCCGAAATAACAAAAAGTAAAATGATGGATTTCCTTCGCTTTTCCATCTCTGGGTCGCTGGGACTCTCCCCACTGCTGTGGGCCCGGAGTCTCCTGCGGACTCTGCTGGACACTAAAATGTGTCTGACGGTTAAAACATTGAGCAGCAGAATCAAAACAAATGGAATAAATGGGGTTAAAATGTAATGAAGGGTTTCAATTGCTCCCCATACGCATGAAAGCAAAACATTGTCTGTTACATAACAAAACCAGGGAATGTTAAAAAGTAAATATTCACTTGTGTACATAAAGTACCAGAAAGTGTTCTTTACACAGAACAGCACACTCACTGTTCCTAGAACCACAGCCGCTGTTTTCTCGATGCAATATTTTATTTTCAGCTTATGGCAACAAATGGCCACAAATCGATCAAAGGTGAAAGTGACTGTGAACCAGACAGAACAGTCTGTGACTGCATAGAGCAGGATGGCGTGGATATTACACACTTTAATGTTCTGTACAAAAAGGAATTGTGCAGCGTGAGCAATGGGAATCTGCCTTAGTATCACGTCAATGATAATGACCAGAAGATCCGCCGCTGCCATGGACACCAGGTAACGGGTGACACATTTGGAGAGACCGCACCTTCCCCGAGACAGGATCACAATCGTCACTACGTTAACTGTAAGGAAGGTTATAAAACAGAAATTATACTTCAGGCTCCAGCAGAAGCAGTTCGGTCTGAAATTAGAAGCTTTGTTACTACATCCATTTATAGAGACTGATTTTAGATGGTGACTGACATTCTGATGGTAACAGTGTTTACAGTAAAAGCAACAACAAGTTTTCAAACAAATAACTGAAAAGGATAAAATTAACACAATAAATAACAGGATCTGCAGCAAACTATCAGAAAAACAATTCCTGTGATGGGAGATTACTGGTGGATCTTGTAGAAAGCAACACCTTGTTGTAGCTGGAGGCAAACCTTATCCACAGTACCCAGGTTCGGAGGGAAGCCTGCACGGAATTGGCCGTTCGCTACTACAGGTGTCCCAGTGCTGTAGGATCGGGGGTGGGGTTGGGAGAGATGTTCCTTCCTGTCACTCGCCACCGATTCTTACTGCAAGGTGCACAGGTGTGGCAGTGAGATGAGAATATCTTTTGCGTGGTTCTGATACCTACTAGGGACCCTGTCTAGGTTCTCTCGGTGAAGGCGTTTTTACCCTCGCAGCCCTTGGACCAAAAGATCAGCGCATTCAGCAAAGGGGAGAGAAAAGAGGGAGGTTAAAGAGGGAGGTAAAATAATAAAATACACGCAGTAGATGGGAAGACATTAAACTAACAGGGAGTTCCACGGACATTAGAAGGTGGAAATGAAAAGGAGCGAGATAAATGAGGCGGTCTCCTCCAGCGAGACTGCGGGTGAGCAGCAGCAGAATGAAGCAGAGCGGTGGATGTGTAGGTCTCAGGTGACGATGTTAGACCTGCGCTTAGAACAGAGGAAGTGGAGAGAGAAGAAAGAAATATATTCAATATAAATCAGTATTACAAATAATTGTATTAAAAACTCAGTCATTGGATTCATTCAGAGTCAGTTCGGCTCGTGTTGAGTCAGAAGCTCATGGGTTTAAGTCCCACTCCTGGCCTTGAGTGGGTTAACACTCCAGTTAAATACTGATCAGAAGCGCCCTCCCTCCGGGGAGAGTGTGATCAGAGATCACCTCGACCCGCTCTTCTCATTCATGGGGTGTTAAAGTTGGGACTATTTCAAGAAGATCATGGAGCTCTCGGTATCATTGTCAACATTCCCGCAGCAGAAAACATCAACCAAGCTATTTACCAGCTGCTGTGTGAAAAATTGCGGCTGATTTTGCTCCAAGTTCTCTTTACTTCTTGTGTATAAATGTGAAACACGTATCATTTTTCGCACAAATAAGATAAAACGCTGTGTAAATCCAATGCTTTATTTAAATTTAAATTGAGTATTTTCTGTTCATATATATATATTGAAAATAATTTTACAGCGGATTTCCCAATACTTTTCCAATATGCTTTCCTAGAGTGAATTGCAACCAAACAAGTAATCACTTACTAATAGCAATGGTCCGGGTTTACAATTGAACATAGTAAGGACATAGGCGATTATCCAAAGTCAGGTTGCACCTCATTGAGAGATTCCCTGAACTGCGCAAGGCCCACATTGCTTTACATTGCTGTGTCAGAGTAATGGTTAATATTAAATTTGTGGAAATACGATTAATTGACTATAATACTGGAACAAACATTGCACTTGTAATCCTGTCTTAAACATCCTCAACCAATGGGAGGAGTGCGGAAAGGGCGATGATGGAAAGTCAGACAGTGAAGTGGAGCTGGTGGATTTTCTCAAACGTTTCTGTGTATTTGTGGACTCTCTGTCAGATCGGTACTGCTCTACCTATTGAACTGTAGGCAGAAAACGGAATATACAATCTTCTGGAAAACACATTTCTGATCAAAGGGAAATGCATAGTTCCGGCATCAAGCTGGGACAAAGGGCAACATTGCTGGTGTTAATGAATCAAAGTACAGTAAACTCTCAAACATTGTTAAACAGATGGCAGGAGTGAGGCCGCAGTGTCCATTAAACTCAGACCAGTGAACAGGCGACTGTGTAACAAACACATCAAGACAGACACCTTCCAATACCGCACACCAAGAGGGATACATGGGACACAACCAACAGCGGGGAAATGATTTAAATCACAACCATAGTAACAACCAATAAAACATGGTCTAGAGAATTAATACATGCAGAAAAGAGTAGACATTACTGTTGGTGATGAAGTGGAAAACCCTTAACGCTTCCATGTAGCATTTCTTGGCTCACTGTTTAAGGAGGAGTTAACTGATTTCAGATCAGAGGGTGGGTATCTGGGTTAAAATATGTAACAGCAGCAGATCTTTCAGACGCACTAAGCCTTCATGTCCCGTCATCATAAACAACAATACTGAACCAACAGTTAATTCCCAGGAACATATCGGGATCAGGAACGTTGTAACTGAATAGATGGTGGAAGCTATTCCAACAATAGTTTTAAAAGAAATTTGAGCAGGAACTTGAGGATGAGGAACTTACAGGGTTACTGGTAAAAAGCGGGAATGTGGAACTGAGCATGACTGCTCTTTCACAGAGCCAGGTGCTGGTGCGAGGGGCCGAATGGCCCCCTTCTATACTGTAATTTTCTATGATTCTATGCACAGCAGTGACCTGAGACTGTGGCAGGAAATGGGAGTCATAGAGGAACAGTAACACAGTTAAATATGGTACACGGAGTTAATAGTTGATCTTACCAGGGACATCAATCATCCGAGACTGTGGAAGATAATGGGAAACACAGAACAACAGTAATACAGTTAAACATGCTTCACGATGTTAATAGTTGAACTCACTGGGAACACCAACGGCAGCGATGATGGGGTAGTAAATATTTTTTACGTCCCAGATTGTCCATAGCACCCGATGTGTTAGTGGGAAATCCCGAAACATGCTTCCACTTTTGATGGGAAAGGATAAACGTTTCAGTGCTCGGGGCACCGGCCCCAGTGAATCAAAGGAATAGAGAATTCAAAGGAGCCTCTTATTTATATTAGAGTAAAAACCCCAGAGAGACGAACTGATTCTAAGGGAACTGACATTAATTACAGTCGTTAAACAAACAGACCGAGTTAACCATTTCAGTCCAATACTTCTAACACTACAAAAATACAATAATACAGGCATGGCACAACTTGAAAGTGACAGCCTTCCACGACCAAAGTGTTTCGAGAAAGATTGGATAAAAAATAAAGAGAACCCTGCAGGCTGAAAGCAGGGACGTGAAGTGCAGATTATGTATCTATTTATATTACACTAGACTCTGTCTCAGTTTATATTACCTGTCTCTGTTTATATTACACTAGACCCTGTCTCTGTTTATATTACACTAGACCCTTTCTCTGCTAATATTACAGTAGACCCTGTCTCAGTTTATATTACACTAGACATTGCCTCTGCTAATATTACACTTGACCCGGTATCTGTTTATATTACACTAGATTCTGTCTCTGTTTATATTACACTAGGCCCAGTCTCTGCTTATATTACACTAGACCGTGTCTCTGTTTATATTGCAATAGACCCCGTCTCTGTTTATATTACACTAGGACCAGTCTCTGCTTATATTACACTTGACCCTGTCTCTGCTTATATTACACTTGACCCTGTCTCTCTATATAGTATACTAGACCCTGTCTCTGTTTTTATTGCATTAGGCCCTGTCCCTGTACATATTACACGACACACTGTCTCTGTTTATATTACACTAGGCCCTGTCTCTCTTTATATTATGTTAGACCCTGTTACAGCTATTACTGCACTGGACAATGTTTCGGTAATATTACACAAGGGTACTGTAGATGAAACCATTATCCATGCCTTGGTTACATCAAGATACGACTATTCCAATGGCCAACTTGTTCGCCTCAAATGCTACATCTTCTGGTAGCTGGGGCTCATTCAAAACACTATTTCCCGCATCCAAACTAACAACAAGCTCCATTTCGTCATCATCCTAACTCTCACCAAGCCCATTCACACATCAACTCAACTCACACCAAGACCCATTCACCCACTGTCGTAACTCATCCCAAGCCCCATTCACAAATCATCATAACTCCCACCAATCCCCATTCACCAATCACCATAACTCACATCAAGACTCATTCATTCATCATCCTAACACAAACCGAGGCCCATTCACCCATCACTCTAATGCACTCAAAGCCCAATTCAATCATCATACTACCTCACAAGACCTAGTCACCCATCATCCCAAATTACACCAAACCCAATAAGCCATCAGCCCAACTCACACCAAGAACCATTCAATCTTCATCCTAACTCACACCAAGACCTATACACCAATCATCCTAACTCATACCAAGACCCATTCAATCATCATCTTAACTAACACAAAGGCCCATTCACTCATCACCCTCACTTACACCAAACCAATACACTCATCATCCTAACTCTCACCAGGACCCACTCACACATCATCCTAGCTCACAACAAGGCCCATTCACACATCATCCTAACTCACAGCAAGACCATTAACCCATCATCCTAACACACACAAAGGCCCATTCACCCATCATCCTAACTAAAACAAAGATCCATTCACCCATCATCATCACTCAGACCAAGCCAACTCACCCATCATCCTAAATTACACCAAGCCTCATTGACCCATCAACAAAACACATTTACACACCATTCCTAACGCAGATCAAGGTCCATTCACCCATGACCCTAACTCACAGCAAGAACCATTCACCAATCATCCTAACTGACACCAGGTCCCATTCACCCATCATCCTAACTCACACCAAGACCCATTCAGCCATCATCCTAACTTACAGCAAGCCTGTTTCACTCATCATCCTAACTCGCATCGAGATCCATTCACCCATCATGCTAACAGATACCAGGCCCCATTCACACATCACCAAAACCACACCAAGAGAAGCGCACCCCTCATCCTAACTCACACCAATTCCCACTCACCCATCATCCTAACTCACACCAAGACCCACGCACCCAGCATCCTAACTCACACCAAGCCCCATTCTACAATCCTCCTAACTCACAGCAAAGTCCAATTCACCCATCATCCTAATTCACACCAAGATGCATTCACCCATCATCCTAACTCACACCAAGCCCATTCACCCATCATCATAAGAAATAGGAGCAGGAGTAGGCCAATCGGCCCCTCGAGCCTGCTCCACTCCATTCATCAATCATCCTAACTCACACGTAGCTCCATTCACCCATCATCACAACTCACACCAAACCTATTCACCCATCATCATAACTAACACCAAGCCCCATTCACCCATAATCCGAACACACACCAATGTCCAATTCACCCATTATTCTAACTCAAACCAAGACCCACTCACTCATCATCATAAATCACACCAGCCCCATTCACCATTCATCCTAACTCACACCAATGTCCAATTCACCCATCATTCTAACTCACACCAAGACCCATTCACACATCATCCTAACTCACACCAAGCCTCATTCCCACATCATCATAACTGACACCAAGCCCCACCCACCGTCCTAACTGACACAAAGCCCATTCACACATCATCATAACTCACACCAAGCTCCATTCACAAAACATCCTGACTCACACCATGCCCCATTCACCCATCATCAAAAATCACACCAAGTCCCATTCACCAATCATGCTAACACACACCAGGCCCAATTTACCCATCATCCAAAACCACACCAAGAGAAACGCACCCATCATCCTAACTCACACCAATTCCCACTCACCCATCACCCTAACTCACACCAACACCCACGCACCCATCATTCTAACTCACACCAAGCCCAATTCACCCGTCATGCTAACACATACCAATGTCCAATTCACCCATCATTCTAACTCACACCAAGACCCATTGAACCACAATCCTAACTCTCGCCAAGCACCATTCTGCCATCATCCTAACTTACACCAATCCCCATTCACACATCATCCTAATGCACACCAAGGCCCATTCACCCATCATCATAACTCACACCAAGGCACATTCATCCATCATCCTAACACACATCAAGACACATGACACATCATCCTAACTCACACCAAGATCCATTCACCCATCATCCTAACAGATACCAAGACCCATTCACCAATCTTCCTAACACACACCATCCCATTCACACATCAACCTAACTCACAGCTAAAGCCATTTGCCCAGCATCCTTACTCACACCAAGGCCCATTCACCCAGAATTCTTACTCACACAAAAACACATTCACACCTCTTCCTACCTCAAAAATGATCAATCACCCATCATACTAACTCACACCGAACACCATTCAACCATCATCCTAACTGACAGCAAGAACCATTCACACATCATCCTAACTCAGACCAAGCACCATTCTCCCATCATCCTAACTTACACCAATCCCCATTCACACATCATCCTAACGCACACCAAGACCATATCACCCATCATCCTATCGCACACCAACACCATTTCACCCACCATCCTAACTCACACGAAGATCCATTCACACATCATCCGAACTTACACCAAACCAATTCACACATCATCCTAACTCACACCAAGAACCATTCACCAATCATCCTAACTCACAGCAAAGTCCAATTCACCCATCATCCTAATTCACACCAAGATGCATTCACCCATCATCCTACCTCACACCAAGCCCATTCACCCATCATCATAAGAAATAGGAGCAGGAGTAGGCCAATCGGCCCCTCGAGCCTGCTCCACTCCATTCACCAATCATCCTAACTTACACGAAGATCCATTCACACATCATCACAACTCACACCAAGAACCATTCACCCATCATCATAACTTACACGAAGATCCATTCACACATCATCACAACTCACACCAATCCTATTCACCGATCATCATAACTAACACCAAGCTCCATTCAACCATCATCCTAACTCACACCAAGACTCATTCACACATCATTCTAATTCACACCAAGACCCATTGACTCATAATCTTAACTCACACCAAGACCAATTCACCCATCATCCTAACTCACATGAATATCCATTCACCCATCATCATAACTCACACCGTGTCCCATTCACCCATCACCCTAACTCACACCGAGCCCCATTCACCCATCATCCTAACTCACACCAAGCTCCAGTCATCCCTCATCCTAACTCACACCACGACCCATTCACCCATGATACTAACTCACACCAAGCCCCATCCATCCCTCATCCTAACTCACACCAAGCCCCATTCAACAATCATCCTAACTCAGAGCAAAGTCCAATTCACCCATCATCCTAATTCACACCAAGATGCATTCACCCATCATCCTAACTCACACCAAGCCCATTCATCCATCATCATATGAAATAGGAGCAGGAGTAGGCCAATCGGCCCCTCGAGCCTGCTCCACTCCATTCACCAATCATCCTAACTCACACGTAGCTCCATTCACCCATCATCACAACTCACACCAAACCTATTCACCCATCATCATAACTAACACCAAGCCCCATTCACCCATAATCCGAACACACACCAATGTCCAATTCACCCATTATTCTAACTCAAAACAAGACCCATTCACTCATCATCATAAATCACACCAGCCCCATTCACCATTCATCCTAACTCACACCAATGTCCAATTCACCCATCATTCTAACTCACACCAAGACCCATTCACACATCATCCTAACTCAGACCAAGCCTCATTCCCACATCACCATAACTGACACCAAGCCCCACCCACCGTCCTAACTCACACAAAGCCCATTCACACATCATCATAACTCACACCAAGCTCCATTCACAAAACATCCTAACTCACACCATGCCCCATTCACCCATCATCAAAAATCACACCAAGTCCCATTCACCAATCATGCTAACACACACCAGGCCCAATTTACCCATCATGCAAAACCACACCAAGAGAAACGCACCCATCATCCTAACTCAACCAATTCCCACTCACCCCAATTCCCACTCACCCATCATCCTAACTCACACCAAGACCCACGCACCCATCATTCTAACTCACACCAAGCCCAATTCACCCATCATGCTAACACACACCAATGTCCAATTCACCCATCATTCTAACTCACACCAAGACCCATTGAACCACAATCCTATCTCACGCCAAGCACCATTCTCGCATCATCCTAACTTACACCAATCCCCATTCACACATCATCCTAACGCACACCAAGGCCCATTCACCCATCATCATAACTCACACCAAGGCACATTCATCCATCATCCTAACACACATCAAGACACATTAACACATCATCCTAACTCACACCAAGATCCTTTCACCCATCATCCTAACAGATACCAAGACCCATTCCCCCATCTTCCTAACACACACCATCCCATTCACACATCAACCTAACTCACAGCTAAACCCATTCACCCAGCATCCTTACTCACACCAATGCCCATTCACCCAGAATTCTTACTCACACGAAGACACATTCACACCTCTTCCTACCTCAAAAATGATCAATCACCCATCATACTAACTCACACCGAACACCATTCAACCATCATCCTAACTGACAGCAAGAACCATTCACACATCATCCTAACTCAGACCAAGCACCATTCTCCCATAATCCTAACTTACACCAATCCCCATTCACACATCATCCTAACGCACACCAAGACCATATCACCCATCATCCTAACGCACACCAAGACCATTTCACCCACCATCCTAACTCACACGAAGATCCATTCACACATCATCCTAACTTACACCAAACAAATTCACACATCATCCTAACTCACACCAAGAACCATTCACCCATCATCCTAACTTACACGAAGATCCATTCACCCATCATCACAACTCACACCAAACCTATTCACTGATCATCATAACTAACACCAAGCTCCATTCAACCATCATCCTAACTTACACCAAGACTCATTCACACATCATTCTACTTCACACCAAGAACCATTGACTCATAATCTTAACTCACACCAAGACCAATTCACCCATCATCCTAACTCACATGAATATCCATTCACCCATCATCATAACTCACACCGTGTCCCATTCACCCATCACCCTAACTCACACCGAGCCCCATTCACCCATCATCCTAACTCACACCAAGCTCCAGTCATCCCTCATCCTAACTCACACCACGACCCATTCAAATACCATCCTAACTCACACCAAGACACGATGACACCTCGTCCCAACTCGCAACAAGCCCCATTCATTGATCATCCTAACTCACACCAAGACGCATTCACCCATCATCCTAACTGACACCAAGTCCCAATCACCCATCATCCTAACTGACACAAAGCCCATTCACACATCATCATAACTCACACCAAGCTCCATTCACAAAACATCCTGACTCACTCCATGCCCCATTCACCCATCATCAAAAATCACACCAAGTCCCATTCACCAATCATGCTAACACACACCAGGCCCAATTTACCCATCATCCAAAACCACACCAAGAGAAACGCACCCATTATCCTAACTCACACCAATTCCCACTCACCCATCACCCTAACTCACACCAAGACCCACGCACCCATCATTCTAATTCACACCAAGCCCAATTCACCCGTCATGCTAACACATACCAATGTCCAATTCACCCATCATTCTAACTCACACCAAGACCCATTGAACCACAATCCTAACTCACGCCAAGCACCATTCTCCCATCATCCTAACTTACACCAATCATCATTCACACATCATCCTAACGCACACCAAGGCCCATTCACCCATCATCATAACTCACACCAAGGCACATTCATCCATCATCCTAACACACATCAAGACACATTACACATCATCCTAATTCACACCAAGATCCATTCACCCATCATCCTAACAGATACCAAGACCCATTCACCAATCTTCCTAACACACACCATCCCATTCACACATCAACCTAACTCACAGCTAAACCCATTTGCCCAGCATCCTTACTCACACCAAGGCCCATTCACCCAGAATTCTTACTCACACAAAAACACATTCACACCTCTTCCTACCTCAAAAATGATCAATCACCCATCATACTAACTCACACCGAACACCATTCAACCATCATCCTAACTGACAGCAAGAACCATTCACACATCATTCTAACTCAGACCAAGCACCATTCTCCCATCATCCTAACTTACACCAATCCCCATTCACACATCATCCCAACGCACACCAAGACCATATCACCCATCATCCTATCGCACACCAACACCATTTCACCCACCATCCTAACTCACACGAAGATCCATTCACACATCATCCGAACTTACACCAAACCAATTCACACATCATCCTAACTCACACCAAGAACCATTCACCAATCATCCTAACTCACAGCAAAGTCCAATTCACCCATCATCCTAATTCACACCAAGATGCATTCACCCATCATCCTAACTCACACCAAGCCCATTCACCCATCATCATAAGAAATAGGAGCAGTAGTAGGCCAATCGGCCCCTCGAGCCTGCTCCACTCCATTCACCAATCATCCTAACTTACACGAAGATCCATTCACACATCATCCTAACTCACACCAAGAACCATTCACCCATCATCATAACTTACACGAAGATCCATTCACCCATCATCACAACTCACACCAATCCTATTCACCGATCATCATAACTAACACCAAGCTCCATTCAACCATCATCCTAACTCACACCAAGACTCATTCACACATCATTCTAATTCACATCAAGACCCATTGACTCATAATCTTAACTCACACCAAGACCAATTCACCCATCATCCTAACTCACATGAATATCCATTCACCCATCATCATAACTCACACCGTGTCCCATTCACCCATCACCCTAACTCACACCGAGCCCCATTCACCCATCATCCTAACTCACACCAAGTTCCAGTCATCCCTCATCCTAACTCACACGACGACCCATTCACCCATCATACTAACTCACACCAAGCCCCATTCATCCCTCATCCAAACGCACACCAAGCCCCATTCAACAATCATCCTAACTCAGAGCAAAGTCCAATTCACCCATCATCCTAATTCACAAAAGATGCATTCACCCATCATCCTAACTCACACCAAGCCCATTCACCCATCATCATATGAAATAGGAGCAGGAGTAGGCCAATCGGCCCCTCGAGCCTGCTCCACTCCATTCACCAATCATCCTAACTTACACGAAGATCCATTCACCCATCATCCTAACTCACATGAATATCCATTCACCCATCATCATAACTCACACCGTGTCCCATTCACCCATCACCCTAACTCACACCGAGCCCCATTCACCCATCATCCTAACTCACACCAAGCTCCAGTCATCCCTCATCCTAACTCACACCACGACCCATTCAAATACCATCCTAACTCACACCAAGACACGATGACACCTCGTCCCAACTCGCAACAAGCCCCATTCATTGATCATCCTAACTCACACCAAGACGCATTCACCCATCATCCTAACTGACACCAAGTCCCAATCACCCATCATCCTAACTCACACCAAGTCCATTCACCCATCATCATAACTTCCACCAAGCCACATTCATCCAGCATCCTAACACACTCCAAGGCACACTCAGACATCATCCTATCTCACACCAATACCCAGTCACCAATCCTCCTAACGCACACCAAGGCCATTAACCAGTCACAAGAACATCAATTCAAGCAACATCCTAACACACACCAAGTCCCATTTACACATCATCCTGAATCACACAAAGTCCCATTCAGCAATCATCCTAACTCACACCAAGACCCATTCACCCATCATTCTAACTGACACCAGGCCCCATTCACCCATCATCCCAACTCACACCAAGACCCATTCACCAATCACCCTAAATCACACGAAGGTCCATTCATCCATCATCACAACTCACACCAAACCTATTCACCCATCATCATAACTTACACCAAGCTCCATTCACCCATTATCCTAACTCACACCATGACTCTATCAGCCATCATCCTAACTCACACCAGGGCCCATTCACCCATCAAACTAACTCACACCAAGACGCATTCACCCATCATCCTAACTCACACGAATATCCATTCACCCATCATCATAACTCACAGCAATCCACATTCACACATCATCCTAAATCACACCGAGTCCCAATCACCCATCATCCTAACTCACACCAAGCCCACTCAACCTTCAGCATAACTTCCGCCAAGCACCATTCACCCACCATCCTAACTCACACCGAGACACATTCACACATCATTCTAGCTCACACCAAGACCCAGATACCAAACCTCCTAACTCACACCAAGGCCATTAACAATTCAACCTAATTCACACGAAGAGCATTGACACATGAGCCTAACTCACAACAACATCAATTCAAGCAACATCCTTGCACAATCCAAGACCCATTCATTCATCATCCTGAATTACACCAAGTCCCATTCAGCCATCATCCATACTCAAACCAATACCCATTCACCCATCATCCTAACTGACACCAGGTCCCATTCACCCATCATCCTATCTCACACCAAGACCCATTCAGCCATCATCCTAACTTAAAGCAAGCCCGTTTCACTCATCATCCTAACTCGCATCGAGACCCATTCACCCATCATGCTAACAGATACCAGGCCCCATTCACACATCACCAAAACCACACCAAGAGAAGCGCACCCCTCATCCTAAGTCACACCAATTCCCACTCACCCATCATCCTAACTCACACCAAGACCCACGCACCCAGCATCCTAATTCACACCAAGCCCCATTCAACAATCATCCTAATTCACAGCAAAGTCCAATTCACCCATCATCCTAATTCACACCAAGATGCATTCACCCATCATCCTAGCTCACACCAAGCCCATTCACCCATCATCATAAGAAATAGGAGCAGGAGTAGGCCAATCGGCCCCTCGAGCCTGCTCCACTCCATTCACCAATCATCCTAACTCACACGTAGCTCCAATTAGCCATCATCACAACTCACACCAAACCGATTCACCCATCATCATAACTAACTCCAAGACCCATTCACCCATAAACCGAACACACACCAATGTCCAATTCACCCATTATTCTAACTCAAACCAAGACCCATTCAGTCGTCATCATAAATCACACCAGCCCCATTCACCATTCATCCTAACTCACACCAATGTCCAATTCACCCATCATTCTAACTCACACCAAGACCCATTCACATATCATCCTAACTCACACCAAGCCGCATTCCCACATCATCATAACTGACACCAAGCCCCACCCACCGTCCTAACTCACACAAAGCCCATTCACACATCATCATAACTCACACCAAGCTCCATCCACAAAACATCCTATCTCACACCAAGCCCCAGTCACCCATCATCAAAAATCACACCAAGACCCATTCACCAATCATGCTAACACACACCAGGCCCCATTTACCCATCATCCAAAACCACACCAAGAGAAACGCACCCATCATCCTAACCCACACCAATTCCCACTCACCCATCATCCTAACTCACACCAAGACCCACGCACTCATCATGCTAACTCACACCAAGCCCAATTCACCCGTCATGCTCACACAGACCAATGTCCAATTCACCCATCATTCTAATTCACACCAAGACCCATTGAACCACAATCCTAACTCACACCAAGCACCATTCTCCCATCATCCTAACTTACACCAATCCCCATTCACACATCATCCTAACGCACACCAAGACCATATCACCCATCATTCTAATGCAAACCAAGACCATTTCACCCACCATTATAACACACGCGAAGATCCATTCACACATCATCCTAACTTACACCAAACCAATTCACCCATCATCTTACCTGACACCAAGCCCCATTCGCGCATCATCCTATCTCACAGCAAGACACATTCTCCCATCATCCTCACATCAAGACCCATTCACCCATCATCCTAACTCACACGAACATCCATTCACCCATGAGCACAACTCACACCAAACCTACTCACACATCATCATAACTAACACCAAGCTCCATTCACTCACCATCCTAACTCACACCAAGACCCATTCAGCCATCGTCCTAATTCACACCAAGACACATTCACTCATCATCCAACTCACACCAAGTCCCATTCACACATCACCCTAAATCACAAGAATATCCATTCACCCATCATCATAACTCACACCAAGACCCGCGCAACCATCATTCTTACTCACACTAAGCCTCTTTCAGCCATCATCCTAACTCACACCAATGTCCAATTGACCCATCATAATAAATCACACCAATACCCATTCACCCATCATTCTAAGTCACACCAGCCCCATTCACCCATCATCCTAACTCACATCATTGTCAAATTCACCCATCATTCTAACTCACACCAAGACACATTCACCCATCATCCTGACTCACACTAAGCCGCATTCACCCAACATTCGAATTCACACATACACCCATTGAACCACAATCCTAACTCACACCAAGCACCACCACAATCCTAACTCACACCAAGCACCATTGTCCCATCATCCTAGCTTATACCAATCCCCATTCACACATCATCAAAAGCACAACAAGAGCATATCACCCACCGTTATAACTCACGCGATTATCCATTCATCCACCATCCTAACTTACACCAAACCAATTCATACATCATCCTAACTGACACCAAGCCCCATTCACCCAGCATCCTATCTCACACCAAGACACATTCACCCATCATCCTAACTCACACCAAGACCCATTCACCCATCACCCTATCTCACACGAACATTCTTTCACCCATGATCAAAACTCACACCAAAACTATTCACCCATCATCATAACTAACACGAAGCTCCATTCACCCACCATCCCAACTCACACCAACACCCATTCATCCATCATCATAACTCACACCAAGCCCCATTCACTAATCATCTTAACTCACACAGAGCCCCATTGACCCATCATCCTAACTCGCACCAAGACACATTCATCCATCATCCCAACTCACACCAACACCATTCACACATCTTCCTAACTCACACCAAGCCACATTCATCCCCCATTCTAACTCACACCAAGACCCATTCAAATACTATCCTAACTCACGCCAAGACACATTGACTCCTCCTCGCAACTCGCACCAAGCCCCATTCACCCATCATCTTAACTCACACCAAGCCCCATTCACCCATCATCCTAACTCACACCAAGAAGCATTCACCCATCATTCTAACTGACACCACGCCCCATTCAGCCGTAAACCTAACTCACACCAAGTTCCATTCACCAATCATCCTAACTCACACGTAGCTCCATTCACCCATCAACAAAACTCAAACCAAATCTGTTCACCCATCATCATAACGAAGACCAAGCTCCATTCACCCATCATTCTAACTCACACCAAGAACAATTCACCCATCATCCTAACTCACACGAAGCCCCATTCACCCATCATCCAAACTCACACCAAGACCCATTCACCCATCATCCTAACTGATATCAGGCCCCATTCACCCATCGTCCTAACTCACACCGAACCCATTCACCCATCATCATAACTCAAACCAAGCTCCATTCACACATCATCCTAACTCACACCAAGCCACATGCACCCATCATATCTCACATCAGGCACCATTCACCCACCACCCTAAATAACACTAAGACCCATTCACCCATCATGCTAATACATATCTGGCCCCATTCATCCATTATCCAAATCCACACCAAGAAAAACGCAAACATCATCCTAACTCACACCAGTCCCACTCAGCCATCATCCTAACTCAGACCAAGAACCATTCAGCCATCATCCTAACTTTCACCAAGCCCGATTTACCCATCATCCTAACACACTCTAAGCCCCATTCACCCATTATCCGAACTCACACCAATGTCCAATTCACCCATCATTCTAACTCACACTAAGACCCGATCACACATCATCCTAACACACACAAATCCGCATTCACTCATCATCATAACTTACACCAAGCAGCATTCACCCATCGTCCTAACTCACACCGAACCCATTCACCCATCATCATAACTCAAACCAAGCTCCATTGACACATCATCCTAACTCGCACCAAGCCACATTCACCCATCATAACTCACATCAAGCCGCATTCACCCATCATACTAAATCACACCAAGACCCATTCATCCGTCATGCTAACACACATCCGGCCACAATCCTTCTTTATCCAAAACCACACTTAGAAAAACGCACACATCATCCTAACTCACACCAGTCCCATTCAGCCATCATCCTAACTCACACCAAGACCCATTCACCCTTCATATTAAATCACACCTGACCCATTCACCCATCATCCTAACTCACACCAATGTCAAATTCACCCATAAATCCAACTCACACCAATGTCAAATTCACCCATCACTCTAACTCACACCAAGACACATTCACCCATCATCCTAACTCACACCAAGCCGCATTCACCCATCATTCGAATTCACGCATAGACCCATTAAACCACAATCCTAACTCACACCAAGCACCATTCTCCCATCATCCTAACATACACCAATCCCCATTCACACACCCTCCAACGCACACCAAGACCATATCACACATCATCCTAACGCACACCAAGACACGTTCGCCCACCGTTATAACTCACGCGAATATTCATTCACACACCATCCTAACTTACACCAAACCAATTCACACATCATCCTAATTGACACCAAGCCCCATTCACCCATCATCCTATCTCACACCAAGACACATTCACCCATCAACCTAACTCACTTCAAGACCCATTCACCCATCACTCTATCTCACACGAACATGCTTTCACCCATGATCAAAACTGACACCAAAACTATTCACCCATCATCATAACTAACACGAAGCTCCATTCACCCACCATCCCAACTCAAACCAAGACCCATTCACCCATCATCCTAAATCACACCAAGACCCAATCACCCACACGAATATCCATTCACCCATCATCATAACTCACACCAAGCCCCATTCACCAATCATACTAATTCCGAATCCCATTTACCGATTATCCTAAATCGCTCCAAGACCCATTCAACTCCTATCCTACCTCACGCCAAGACACATTGACACCTCCTCCCAACTCACGCCAAGCCCCATTCATCCATCATCCAAACTCACACCAAGACGCATTCACCCATCATCCTAACTCACACCAAGCCCATTCACCCATCATCATAACTTCCACCAAGCCCCATTCACCCAACATCCGAACTCACACCAAGCCCCATTCACCCATCATCCTAACTCACACCAAGAAGCATTCACCCATCATTCTAATTGACACCACGCCCCATTCACACATCATCCTTACTCACACCAAGTCCCATTCACCACTCATCCTAAATCACACCTAGCTCCATTCACCCATCATCACAACTCACACCAAACCTATTCACCCATCATCATAATTAACACCAAGCTCCATTCACCCATCATCCTAACTCACACGAATATCCATTCACCCATCATCATAACTCACACCAAGCCCTATTCACCCATCATCCTAACTCACACCAAGGCCCATTCACCCATCATCCTAACTCACACCAAGAATCATTCAGCCGTCATCCTAACTCACACCGAGATCAATTCAACCATCATGCTAACACACACCAGGCCACATTCACCCATCATCCTAACTCACACCAATACCCACGCACTCATCATCCTAACTCAAACCAAGACCCATTCACCCATCATCATAAATCACACCAGTCCTACACAGCCATCGTCCTAACTCAAACCAAATCCCACGCACCCATCATCCTAACTCACTCTAAGCCCCATTCACCCATTATCCAAACTCACAACAATGTCCAATTCATCCATCATTCTAACTCACAACAAGACCCAATCACACATCATCCTAACACACACAAAGCCGCATTCACCCATCATCATAAATTACAACAAGCCGCGTTCACCCATCGTCCTAACTTACACCGAAACCATTCACCCATCATCATAACTCAAACCAAGCTCCATTCACACATCAACCTAACTCACACCAAGCCACATTCACCCATCATAACTCACACCAAGCTCCATTCACCCATCATCCTAACTCACACCAAGAAGCATTCACCCATCATTCTAACTGACACCACGCCCCATTCACACATCATCCTTACTCACACCAAGTCTCATTCACCACTCATCCTAACTCACACCAAGCTCCATTCACCCACCATCACAACTCACACCAAACTTATTCACCCATCATCATAACTAACACCAAGCTCCATTCACCCATCATTCTAACTCACACCAAGACAAATTCACCCATCATCCTAATTCACACGAATATCCATTCACCCATCATCATAACTCACACCAAGCCCCATTCACCCATCATCCTAACTCACACCAAGGCCCATTCACCCATCATCCTAACTGACATCAGGCCTCATTCACCCATCATCCTAACTCACAGCAACAATCATTCAGCCGTCATCCTAACTCACACCGAGACCAATTCAACCATCATGCTAACACACACCAGGCCACATTCACCCATCATCCTAACTCACAGCAATACCCACGCACCCATCATCCAAACTCAAACCAAGACCCATTCACCCATCATCATAAATCACACCAGTCCTATTCAGCCATCATCCTAACTCAAACCAAATCCCACGCACCCATCATCCTAACTCACTCTAAGCCCCATTCACCCATTATCCGAACTCACAACAATGTCCAATTCATCCATCATTCTAACTCACAACAAGACCCAATCACACATCATCCTAACACACACAAAGCCGCATTCACCCATCATCATAAATTACAACAAGCCGCGTTCACCCATCGTCCTAACTTACACCGAAACCATTCACCCATCATCATAACTCAAACCAAGCTCCATTCACACATCATCCTAACTCACACCAAGCCACATTCACCCATCATAACTCAGATCAAGCCACATTCACCCATCATCCGAAATCACACCAAGACCCATTCACCCATCATGCTAACACACATCCGGCCCCATTCATACATTATCCAAAACCACACCAAGAAATACACACACATCATCCTAACTCACACCAGTCCCATTCAGCCATCATCCTAACTCACACCAAGAACCATTCAGCCATCATCCTAACTTACACCAAGCCCGATTAACCAATCATCCTAACTCACACCGTGACCCATTCACCCATCATGCTAACAAACACCAGGCCACATTCACCCATCATCCTAACTCACACCAAAACCCACGCACCCATCATCCTAACTCACACCAGTCCCATTCAGCCATCATCCTAACTCAAAGCAAGACCCATGCAACCATCATCCTAACACACTCTAAGCCCCATTCACCAATTATCCGAACTGACACCAATGTCCAATTCACCCATCATTCTAACTCAAACCAAAACCCATTCACCCATCATCATAAATCACACCAGTCCTATTCAGCCATCATCCTAACTCATACCAAGACCCATTCACCCATTATCTTAACTCAATCAGTGCCTCATTCACTCATCATCCTAACTCACACCGTGCCCTATTCACTCATCGTCCTAATTCACACCAAGCCACATTCAACCCTCCTCCTAACACACAACAAGACCCATTCAACTACCATCCTAACTCACAGCAAGACACATTCACCCCTCATCCTAACTCACACTAAGACCCATTCAACCATCATCCTCAATCACGCCAATTCCCATTCACCCGTCATCCTAACTCATGCCAAGCCCATTCACCAATCATCGTAACTCACACCAAGCCGCAATCACCCACAATCCTAACTCACACCAAGACGCATTCAACCATCATCATAAATCACACCAAGACACATTCACCCATCATCCTAACTCACGTCAGAACACTTTCACCCGACATCTTAACTCACACTAAGACCCATTCATACATCATCCTAACTGACACCAAATCCATACTCCCATCATCCTAACTCAAACCAAGTTACATACATCCATAATCTTAACTCACACCAAGACCCATTCACCCATCATCCTAACTCACACCTAGCCCATTCACACATCAACCTAATTCACACCAAGACCCATTCACCCATCGTCATAAATCAAACCAGCCTCATTTAGCCATCATCCAAATCACACCTATTCCCATTCACCCGTCATCCTAACTCACGCCAAGCCCATTCACCAATCATCTTAACTCACACCAAGCCGCATTCACCCACCATCCTAACTCACACCAAGACCCATTCACCCATCGTCATAAATCACACCAGCCTCATTCAGCCATCATCCTAGCTCACACAAAGACCCATTCACCCGTCATCCTAACTCACACCTAGCCCATTCACACATCAACCTAACTCACACCAAGACCCATTCACACATCGTCATAAATCACACCAGCCTCATTCAGCCATCATCCTAAATCACACCAATTCCCATTCACCCGTCATCCTAACTCACGCCAAGCCCATTCACCCATCATCCTAACTCACACCAATCTCATTCACACATCAACCGAACACACACTAAAACCCATTCACCCAGCAACCTTACACACACCAAGGCCCAATCACCCAGCATCCTAACTGACACAACGACACATTCAAACCTCTTCATCCCTCACAACTGATCAATCACACATCATGCTAACTCACACCGAACATCATTCACGAAACATCCTAACTGACAGCAAGAACCAATCACCCATCATCCTAACTCACACCAAGCAGCATTCTCCCATCATCGTAACTTACACCAATCCCCATTCACACATCATCCTAACGCACACCAACATCATATCACCCATCATCCTGACGCACACAAAGACCATTTCACCCACCATCATAACTCACAGCAATATCCATTGACACATCATCCTAACTTACACCAAACCAATTCACCCATCATCCTAACTGACACCAAGCCCCATTCACCCATCATCCTATCTCACTCCAAGACACATTCACCCATCATCCTAACTCACACCAAGAACCATTCACCCATCAACCTAACTCACTTCAAGTCCCTTTCACCCAACATCTTATCTCACACTAAGACCCATTCACACATCATCCTAACTCACATCAAAGCCATTCTCCCATCATCCTAACTCAAACCAAGTTCCATACATACATTATCCTATCTCACACCAAGATACATTCACCCATCATCCTAACTCACACCAAAACCCACGCACCCCTCATCCTAACTCACACCAGTCCCATTCAGCCATCATCCTAACTCAAAGCAAGACCCATGCACCCATCATCCTAACACACTCTAAGCCCCATTCACCAATTATCCGAACTGACACCAATGTCCAATTCACCCATCATTCTAACTCAAACCAAAACCCATTCACCCATCATCATAAATCACACCAGTCCTATTCAGCCATCATCCTAACTCAAACCAACTCCCACGCACCCATCATCCTAACGCACTCTAAGCCCCATTCACCCATTATCCAAATGCACAACAATGTCCAATTCACCCATCATTCTAACTCACACCAAGACCCAATCACACATCATCCTAACAAACACAAAGCCGCATTCACCCATCATCATAACTTACACCAAGGCACATTCACCCATCGTCCTAATTCACACCGAACCCATTCACCCATCATCATAACTCAAACCAAGCTCCATTCACACATCATCCTAAGTCGCACCAAGCCACATTCAACCATCATAACTCACATCAAGCCCCAGTCACCCATCATCCTAAATCACAGCAAGACCCATTCACCCATCATGCTAACACACATCCAGCCCCATTCATCCATTATCCAAAACCACACCAAGAGAAATGCACACATCATCCTAACTCACACCAGTCCCATTCACCCATCATCCTAACTCACACCAATGTCCAAAACACCCATCATTCTAACTCACACCAAGACCCATTCACCCTTCATCCCAAATCACACCAGCCCCACTCACCCATCATCTTAACTCACACTAATCTCAAATTCACACATCATTCCAACTCACACCAAGACCCATTCACCCATCTACCTAACGCACACCAAGCCGCATTCACCCATCATTCGAATTCAAATGTAGACCCATTGAACCACCATCCTATCATACATCAAGCCCATTCACCCATCATCCTAACTTACACCAATGCCCAATCACCCAGCAACCTAACTCACACCAAGACACATTCTCCCATCAAACTAACTGACAGCAAGAACCATTCACCCATCATCCTAACACACACCAACCCCCATTCACCCATCATGCTAACTTACACCAATCCGCATTCACCCATCATCCTAATGCACACCAAGACCATTTCACCCATCATCCTAACGTACAGCAAGCCCCATTTACTCATCATCCTAAATGAAACCAAGACCAATTCACCCATCATCCTAACTCACACCAAGCCCATTCACCCATCATTCGAACTCACACCAAGCTCCATTCACACATCATCCAACTCACACCAAGACCCATTCACCCATCATCCTAACTCACAACAAGCCCCATTGACCCATCATTCTAACTCACACCAAGACCAATTCACCCATCATCTTAACTCACACGAGGTTCCATCCACAAATCAAGATAACTCATACCAAGCCCCATTCTCCCATCATACTAACGCACACCGAGCCCCATTCACTCATCATCCTAACTCACACCAAGTCCCATTCACCCATCATCTTAACTCACACCAATACCCATTCACACATCGTCCTAATTCACACAAAGCCATATTCAACCCTCATCCTAACTCACACCAAGACCCATTCAACTACAATCCTAATTCACACCAAGACACATTCACCCCTCATCCAAACTCACACAAAAACCCATTCACCCATCTTACTAAATCACACCAAACCCCTTCACCCATCATGCTAACTCACTCCAATCCGCATTCAGCCATCATCCTAACGCACACCTAGACCCATTCATCCATCATCCTAACTCACACCAAGCCAATTCACCCATCATCATAACTCACACCAAGCTCCATTCACACCTCATCCTAACTCACACCGAGACCCATTGACCCATCAACCTAACTCACAACAAGCCTACGTACTCCTAGCAAAAAATGCTGAACTCGGCGAGTTTCAACAGAAAAGGTTTAATTGTTGAGGCTACATGCTGAACACAAAATGGAGTCAGAGACTACACAATGTACTACTGCCTTTCATCAGTGCACAGTTTCGACTGCCCCTCCCCCGCTCTGGGCTTAAGTATGTTGCAGATCGAGTTACTTAATGGTGTGATCCTTCTTAAAGGCATGACGCCTGATTTAGAGTCGACGGACCGGAAAGCTGATTGTGTCCTTTCTGTGATCGGTATGCCACACACCCATCATCCTAAATCACACCAAGCCCCGTTCACCCATCATCCTAACTCACACCAAGACCCATTCACCCATTATCTTAACTCAATCAGTGCCCCATTCACTCATCATCCTAACACACACCGTGCCCTATTCACTCATCGTCCTAATTCACACCAAGCCACATTCAACCCTCCTCCTAACACACAACAAGACCCATTCAACTACCATCCTAACTCACAGCAAGACACATTCACCCCTCATCCTAACTCACACAAAGACCCATTCAGCCATCATCCTCAATCACGCCAATTCCCATTCACCCGTCATCCTAACTCATGCCAAGCCCATTCACCAATCATCGTAACTCACACCAAGCCGCATTCACCCACAATCCTAACTCACACCAAGACCCATTCAACCATCATCATAAATCACACCAAGACACATTCACCCATCATCCTAACTCACGTCAGAACACTTTCACCCGACATCTTAACTCACACTAAGACCCATTCATACATCATCCTAACTGACACCAAATCCATACTCCCATCATCCTAACTCAAACCAAGTTACATACATCCATAATCTTAACTCACACCAAGACCCATTCTCCCATCATCCTAACTCACACCTAGCCCATTCACACATCAACCTAATTCACACCAAGACCCATTCACCCATCGTCATAAATCAAACCAGCCTCATTTAGCCATCATCCAAATCACACCTATTCCCATTCACCCGTCATCCTAACTCACGCCAAGCCCATTCACCAATCATCTTAACTCACACCAAGCCGCATTCACCCACCATCCTAACTCACACCAAGACCCATTCACCCATCGTCATAAATCACACCAGCCTCATTGAGCCATCATCCTAGCTCACACAAAGACCCATTCACCCGTCATCCTAACTCACACCTAGCCCATTCACACATCAACCTAACTCACACCAAGATCCATTCACACATCGTCATAAATCACACCAGCCTCATTCAGCCATCATCTTAAATCACACCAATTCCCATTCACCCGTCATCCTAACTCACGCCAAGCCCATTCACCCATCATCCTAACTCACACCAATCTCATTCACACATCAACCGAACACACACTAAAACCCATTCACCCAGCATCCTTACACACACCAAGGCCCAATCACCCAGCATCCTAACTGACACAACGACACATTCAAACCTCTTCCTCCCTCACAACTGATCAATCACACATCATGCTAACTCACACCGAACATCATTCATCAAACATCCTAACTGACAGCAAGAACCAATCACCCATCATCCTAACTAACACCAAGCAGCATTCTCCCATCATCGTAACTTACACCAATCCCCATTCACACATCATCCTAACGCACACCAAGATCATATCACCCATCATCCTGACGCACACAAAGACCATTTCACCCACCATCATAACTCACAGGAATATCCATTGACACATCATCCTAACTTACACCAAACCAATTCACCCATCATCCTAACTGACACCAAGCCCCATTCACCCATCATCCTATCTCTCTCCAAGACACATTCACCCATCTACCTAACGGACACCAAGCCGCATTCACCCATCATTCGAATTCAAACGTAGACCCATTGAACCACCATCCTATCATACATCAAGCCCATTCACCCATCATCCTAACTTACACCAATGTCCAATCACCCAGCAACCTAACTCACACCAAGACCCATTCTCCCATCAAACTAACTGACAGCAAGAACCATTCACCCATCATCCTAACACACACCAATCCCCATTCACCCATCATGCTAACTTACACCAATCCGCATTCACCCATCATCCTAACGCACACCAAAATCATTTCACCCATCATCCTAACGTACAGCAAGCCCCATTTACTCATCATCCTAACTGAAACCAAGACCAATTCACCCATCATCCTAACTCACACCAAGCCCATTCACCCATCATTCGAACTCACACCAAGCTCCATTCACACATCATCCAACTCACGCCAAGACCCATTCACCCATCATCCTAACTCACAACAAGCCCCATTCAACCATCATTCTAACTCACACCAAACCAATTCACCCATAATCTTAACTCACACGAGGTTCCATCCACAAATCAAGATAACTCATACCAAGCCCCATTCTCCCATCATACTAACTCACACCGAGCCCCATTCACTCATCATCCTAACTCCCACCAAGTCCCATTCACCCATCATCTTAACTCACACCAATACCCATTCACACATCGTCCTAATTCACACAAAGCCATATTCAACCCTCATCCTGACTCACACCAAGACCCATTCAACTACAATCCTAATTCACAGCAAGACACATTCACCCCTCATCCAAACTCACACAAAGACCCATTCACCCATCTTACTAAATCACACCAAACCCCTTCACCCATCATGCTAACTTACTCCAATCCGCATTCAGCCATCATCCTAACGCACACCTAGACCCATTCATCCATCATCCTAACTCACACCAAGCCAATTCACCCATCATCATAACTCACACCAAGCTCCATTCACACCTCATCCTAACTCACACCGAGACCCATTGACCCATCAACCTAACTCACAACAAGCCTACGTACTCCTAGCAAAAAATGCTGAACTCGGCGAGTTTCAACAGAAAAGGTTTAATTGTTGAGGCTGCATGCTGAACACAAAATGGCGTCAGAGACTACACAAAGTACTACTGCCTTTCATCAGTGCACAGTTTCGACTGCCCCTCCCCCGCTCTGGGCTTAAGTATGTTGCAGATCGAGTTACTTAATGGTGTGATCCTTCTTAAAGGCATGACGCCTGATTTAGAGTCGACAGACCGGAAAGCTGATTATGTCCTTTCTGTGATCGGTATGCCACACACCCATCATCCTAAATCACACCAAGACCCATTCACCCATTATCTTAACTCAATCAGTGCCCTATTCACTCATCGTCCTAATTCACACCAAGCCACATTCAAGCCTCCTCCTAACACACAACAAGACCCAATCAACTACCATCCTAACTCACAGCAAGACACATTCACCCCTCATCCTAACTCACACAAAGACCCATTCAGCCATCATCCTCAATCACGCCAATTCCCAGTCACCCGTCATCCTAACTCACGCCAAGCCCATTCACCAATCATCATAACTCACACCAAGCCGCATTCACCCACAATCCTAACTCACACCAAGACCCATTCAACCATCATCATAAATCACACCAAGACACATTCACCCATCATCCTAACTCACGTCAGAACACTTTCACCCGACATCTTAACTCACACTAAGACCCATTCATACATCATCCTAACTGACACCAAATCCATACTCCCATCATCCTAACTCAAACCAAGTTGCATACATCCATCATCCTAACTCACACCAAGACCCATTCACCCATCATCTTAACTCACACATAGCCCATTCACACATCAACCTAACTCACACCAAGACCCATACAACCATCGTCATAAATCAAACCAGCCTCATTTAGCCATCATCCTAAATCACACCTATTCCCATTCACCCATCATCCTAATTCAAGCCAAGCCCATTCACTAATCATCGTAACTCACACCAAGCCGCATTCACCCACCATCCTAACTCACACCAAGACCCATTCACCCATCGTCATAAATCACACCAGCCTCATTCAGCCATCATCCTTGCTCACACAAAGACCCATTCGCCCGTCATCCTAACTCACAACTAGCCCATTCACACATCAACATAACTCACACCAAGACCCATTCACCCATCTTCATAAATCACACCAGCCTCATTCAGCCATCATCCTAAATCACACCAATTCCCCTTCACCCATCATCCTAACTCACGCCAAGCCCATTCACCCATCATCCTAACTCACACCAATCACATTCACACACCAACCGAACACACACTAAAACACATTCACCCAGCATCCTTAAACACACCAAGGCCCAATCACCCAGCATTCTAACTGACACAACGACACATTCAAACCTCTTCCTCCCTCACAACTGATCAATCACACATCATGCTAACTCACTCCGAACATCATTCACCAAACATCCAAACTGACAGCAAGAACCATTCACCCGTCATCCTAACTCACACCAAGCACCATTCTCCCATCATCGTAACTTACACCAATCGCCATTCACACATCATCCAAACGCACACCAAGACCATATCACCCATCATCCTGATGCACACAAAGACCATTTCACCCACCATCATAACTCACAGGAATATCCATTGAAACATCATCCTAACTTACACCAAACCAATTCACCCATCATCCTAACTGACACCAAGCCTCATTCACCCATCATCCTATCTCACTCCAAGACACATTCACCCATCATTCTAACTCACACCAAGAACCATTCACCCATCAACCTAACTCACGTCAAGTCCCTTTCACCCAACATCTTATCTCACACTAAGACCCATTCACACATCATCCTAACTCACACCAAAGCCATTCTCCCATCATCCTAACTCAAACCAAGTTCCATACATACATTATCCTATCTCACACCAAGATACATTCACCCATCATCCTAACTCACACCGAGCCCATTCACCATCAACCAAACTCACACAATGTCCCATTCACACATCATTTGAATTCACACCTAGAACCATTGAACTACCAATTTAACTCACACCAAACCCATTCACCCATCATCCTAACTCGCACCAAGACCCATTCACCCATCATCCTAAATCACTTCAAAACACATTTACGCATCATCCTAACACTGGCCAAGATCCATTCACCTATCATCCTAACTCACACCAAGACCCATTCCCCATCATCCTAAATCACACCAGCCCCATTCACCCTTCATCCTTACTCACACCAATGTCACATTCATCCATCATTCTAACTCACACCAAAACCCATTCACCCATCATCCTAACTCACACCAAGCTGCATTCACCCATCATTCGAATGCATACATAGACCCATTGAATCGCCATCCTACCTCACACCAATCTCATTCATCCATCATGCTAACGTACACCAATCCACATTCACCCAACATCCTAACGCACACCAAGACCATTTCAACCATCATCCTAACGCACACTAAGCCCCATTCACCCATCATCCTAACTGACACCAAGCCCCATTCACCCATCATCCTAACTCCCACCAAGCCCATTCATCCATCATCCTAACTCACACCAAGCCCCATTCACGCATCATCCTAAATCACACCAAGGCCCGTTCACACATCATCCTAACTCACACCAAGACCCATTCACCCATCATCTTAACTCACACGAAGTTCCATTCACCCATCATGATAACTCACACCAAGCCGCATTCACCCATCATCCTAACTCACAGCGAGCCCCATTCACTCATCATCCTAACTCACACCAAGTCCCATTCACACATTATCCTAACTCACACCCACACCCATTCACCCATCGTCCTAATACACACAAAGCCCCATTCAACCCTCCTCCTAACTCACACCAAGACACACACAACCACCATCCTAACTCACACGAAGACAAATTCACCCTTCCTCCTAACTCACACAAAGACCTATTCACCCATCATCCTAAATCACACCAAGTTCCAATCACCCGTTATCCTAACATACGCCAAGTCTATTCACCAATCATTGTAACTCACACCAAGCTGCATTCACACACCATCCTACCTCACACCAAGACCCATTCAAACATCATCCTAACTCACACCAGTACACATTCACCCATCATCCTAACTCACATCAATCCCTTTCACCCAAAATCTTAACTTAACTAAAACCCTTTCACACATCATCCTAACTCTCACCAAATCCTTACTCCCATCATCCTAACTCAAACCAAATTCCATACATTCATCATCCTAACTCATACCAAGAACCATTCACCCATCATCCTAACTCAAACCTAGCCGATTCACACATCAACTCAACTCACACCAAGTGGCATTCACCCACCATCTTAACTCACACCAAGACCCATTCAACCATCATCCTAACTCACACCAAGTCCCATTCACACATCATCCTAACTCACATCAAGACAGATTTACAAATCATCCTAACTCACACCAAGACCCATTCACCCATCATCCTAACTCACACCAAGACCCATTCAACCATCATCCTAACTCACACCAAATTCAATTCACCCATTATCCTAACTCACATCAAGAAAGATTTACACATCATCCTAACTCACACCAAGATCGATTCACCCATCATCCTAACTCACACCAAGTCCCATTCACCCATCATCCTAACTCACATCAAGACAGATTTACACATCCTCCTAACTCACACCAAGATGCATTCAGTCATCATCCTAACTCACACCAAGGCCAATTCACCAATCATCCTAACTCACACAAAGACACATTCACACCTCTTCCTACCACACAGCTGATCAATCACACTTCATCCAAACTCACACCGAACATCATTCACCAAACATCCTAACTGACAGCAAGAACCATTCACCCATCATCCTAACTCACACCAAGCACCATTCTCCCATCATCGTAACTTACACCAATCCCCATTCACACATCATCATAACGCACACCAAGACCATATCACCCATCATCCTAACGCACACAAAGACCATTTCACCCACCATCCTAACTCACAGGAATATCCATTGACACATCATCCTAACTTACACCAAACCAATTCACCCATCATCCTAACTGAAACCAAGCCCCATTCACCCATCATCCTATCTCACACCAAGATACAATCACCCATCATCCTAACTCAAACCAAGACCCATTCACACATCAACCTAACTCACACGAATATCCATTCACCCATCATCATAACTCACAACAAACCTTTTCACACATCATCATAACTAACGCCAAGCTCCATTCAAACATCATTCTAACTCACACCAAGGCCTATACAGCCATCATCTTAATTCACACCAAGACCCATTCAAACATCATCCTAACTCACACCAAGATCTATTCACCCATCATCCTAACTCACACGAATATCCATTCACACATCATTATTACTCACAGCAAGCCCCATTCACATATCATCCTAACTCACACCGAGCCCAATTCACCCATCATCCTAACTCGCACAAAGACATGTTCACCCATCATCCTAGCTCACACCAACACCATTCACACATCGTCCTAACTCACACAAAGCACCATTTATCCCTCATCCTAACTCACACCAAGACCCATTCAACTACCATCCTAACAAACACCAAGACACATTGACGCCTCGTCGCAACTCGCATGAAGCCCCATTCACCCATCATCCTAACTCACACTAGGACACATTCACCAATCATCCAAAATCACACCAGGTCCCATTCACCCATCATCCTAACTCACACCAATACCCATTCATCTAATATGCAAATTTAAACAAATCCGCATTCACCCATCATTCTAACACACACCAAGACCATTTCACCCATCATCCTAACGCACACCAAACCCCATTCACCCATCATCCTAACTGACACTAAGCCCCATTCACCCATCATCCTAGCTCACGCCAAGCCCATGCACCCATCCTCATAACTCGAACCAAGCTCAATTCACACATCACGATAACTCACACCAAGCCCATTTCACCCATCATCCTAACTCACACCGAGCCCCATTCACCCATCATCCTAACTCACACAAAGACCCATTCACCCATCATCCTAACTCACACGAACACCCATTCACACATCGTCCTAATTGTCACCAAGCCCCATTCACCCTTCCTCCTAACTCACGCCAAGACACATACATCTACCATCCTAACTCACACCAAGACACATTCACCCCTCATCCTAACCAGCAAAAAGACTCTTTCACCCATCATCCTAAATCACACCAAGTCCCATTCACCCGGCATCCTAACTCATGCCAAGTCCATTCAATAATCATTGTAACTCACAGCAAGCCGCATTCACACACCATCCTCACTCGCACCCAGACCCATGCAATAAATCCATACTCCCATCATCCTTACTAAACCAAGATCCATCCATCCATCATCCTAACTCACACCAAGAACCATTCACACATCATTTGATTTCAAATCTAGACCCATTGAAATTCCATCCTAACTCACACCAAGGCCCATTTACACATCATCCTAAATCACACCAAGACCCATTCACCCATCATCCTAACTCACATCAAGACACATTTACCCATCATCCTAACTCACGCCAAGATCCAATCACACATCCTCCTAACTGACACAAAGCCCCATTCACACATCATCCTAACTCACACCAAGCCCATTCACACATCAACATAACACACATTAAGCCCCATTCACCCAGCATCCTTACTCACACCAAGGCACATTCACCCAGCATCCTAAGTCACAGGAAGATCCATTCACACATCACCCTAACTTACACCAAACCAATTGAGCCATCATCCTAACTGACACCAAACCCCTTTCACCCATCATCTTATCTCTCACCAAGGCACATTCACCCATCATCCTAACTCACACCAAGACCCATTCACCAATCATCCTAACTCAAACGAAGATCCATTCACCCATCATCATAACTCACACTAATCCTATCCACCCATCATCATAACTAACACCAAACTCCATTCACCCATCATCCAAACTCACACCAAGACCCATTCAGCCATCATCCTAATTCACATCAAGACCCATTCACCCATCACCTAATTCACGCCAAGACCCATTCACCCATCATCCTAACTCACACCGAGCCCATTTCACCCATCATCCTAACTCGCACCAAGACTCATTCACCCATCATCCTAACACACACCAACACATTTCATACATCGTCCTAACTCACACCAAGCCCCATTCATCCCTCAGCCTAACTCACACCAAGACGCATTCAACTACCATCCTAATTCACACCAAGACACAGTGACACCTCGTCTCAACTCGCACCAAGCCACATTCAGTCTTCATCATAACTCACACCAAGATGCATTCACCCATCATCCTAACTCACACAAAGTCCCATTCACCCATCATCCTAACTCACACCAAGCCCATTCACCCATCATGATAACTTACACCAAGCCCATTCACCCATTATCCTAACTCACACCAAAGCCCAATCAACTAGCAAATAAATGCACACCAAGAGGCATTCACCCCTCTTCCGACCTCACACCTGATCATTCACCCATCATCCTAAGTCACACCAAGCCCCATTCACTCATCAACCTAACTGACAGCAAGAAACATTCATCCATCATGCCCCCTTACACATATCCGCATTCATCCATCAGCCTAACTCACACCAAGCCCATTCACCCATCATCATATCTCACACCAAGCTCCATTCACACATCATTCTAACTCACACAAAGACCCATTTACCCATCATCCTATCTCTCACCAAGCCCCATTCACCCATCGTCCTAAATCACACCAAGCCCCATTCACCCATCATTCTAACTCACACCAAGTCCCTTTCACCCATCATCTTAACTCACACGAAGTTCCATTCACCCATGATGATATTTCACACCAAGCCCCATTCACCCATCATCCTAACTCACACCGTGCCCCATTCACTCATCATCCTAACTCACACAAACACACATTCTCACAACATCCTAACTCACACCAACACCCATTCACCCATCGTCCTAATTCACACCAAGCCCCATTCACCCCTCCTCCAAACTCACACCAAGACACATTCAAGTACTATTCTAAGTCACACCAAGACCCATTCACCACTCATCCTAACTCAAACGAAGAACCATGCACCCATCATCATAATTCACACCAGGTCTCATTCACCCATCATCCTACCACACGCCAAGTCCATTCACCCATCATCGTAACTCACACCAAGCTCCATTCACACTTCATCCTAACTCACACCAAGACCCATTCACCCATCATGCGAACAAAAAACAGAACCCATTCACCTATCATCATAACTCACACCAATTCCCTCGCACCCATCATCCTAACTCACACCAAGTCCCATTCACCCATTATCCTAACTCAAACCAAAGCCAACGCACCCATCATCGTAACTCACACCAAGCCCCATTCAGCCATCATCCTAAGTCACACCAATGTCAATTCACCCAGCTTTCTAACTCACGCCAAGAACCATTCACCCCTTCTCCTAACTCACACCAAGACACATTCAACTACCATCCTAACTCACAACAAGACACATTCAGCCCTCATCCAACTCATACAAAGATCCATTCACCCATCATCCTAAATCACACCAATTCCCATTCACCCATCATCCTAACTCAAGCCAAGACACATTCACACATCATCCTAACTCACACCAATACACAATCACCCATCATCCTAACTCACATGAAGACCATTTCACCAAATTTCTTAACTCACACTAAGACACATTCACACATCATCCTAACTCACACCAATGTCCACTTCACCCATCATTCTAACTTACACCAAGCCCATTCACCCATTATCCTAACTCACACCAAAGCCCAATCAACCAGCAAATAAATGCACACCAAGAGGCATTCACCCCTCTTCCGACCTCACACCTGATCATTCACCCATCATCCTAAGTCACACCAAGCCCCATTCACTCATCAACCTAACTGACAGCAAGAAACATTCATCCATCATGCCCCCTTACACATATCCGCATTCACCCATCAGCCTAACTCACACCAAGCCCATTCACCCATCATCATATCTCACACCAAGCTCCATTCACACATCATTCTAACTCACACAAAGACCCATTCACCCATCATCCTATCTCTCACCAAGCCCCATTCACCCATCGTCCTAAATCACACCAAGCCCCATTCACCCATCATTCTAACTCACACCAAGTTCCCTTTCACCCATCATCTTAACTCACACGAAGTTCCATTCACCCATGATGATATTTCACACCAAGCCCCATTCACCCATCATCCTAACTCACACCGTGCCCCATTCACTCATCATCCTAACTCACACAAACACACATTCTCACAACATCCTAACTCACACCAACACCCATTCACCCATCGTCCTAATTCACACCAAGCCCCATTCACCCCTCCTCCAAACTCACACCAAGACACATTCAAGTACTATTCTAAGTCACACCAAGACCCATTCACCACTCATCCTAACTCAAACGAAGAACCATGCACCCATCATCATAATTCACACCAGGTCTCATTCACCCATCATCCTACCACACGCCAAGTCCATTCACCCATCATCGTAACTCACACCAAGCTCCATTCACACTTCATCCTAACTCACACCAAGACCCATTCACCCATCATGCGTACAAAAAACAGAACCCATTCACCTATCATCATAACTCACACCAATTCCCTCGCACCCATCATCCTAACTCACACCAAGTCCCATTCACCCATTATCCTAACTCAAACCAAAGCCAACGCACCCATCATCGTAACTCACACCAAGCACCATTCAGCCATCATCCTAACTCACACCAATGTCAATTCATCCAGCTTTCTAACTCACGCCAAGAACCATTCACCCCTTCTCCTAACTCACACCAAGACCCATTCAACTACCATCCTAACTCACAACAAGACACATTCACCCCTCATCCTAACTCATACAAAGACCCATTCACCCATCATCCTAAATCACACCAATTCCCATTCACCCATCATCCTAACTCAAGCCAAGACACATTCACACATCATCCTAACTCACACCAATATACAATCACCCATCATCCTAACTCACATGAAGACCATTTCACCAAAATTCTTAACTCACACTAAGACACATTCACACATCATCCTAACTCACACCAATGTCCACTTCACCCATCATTCTAACTCACACGAAGCCCCATTCACCCATCATCCTAAATCACACCAAGCCCCGTTCAGCCATCATCCTAACTCACACCAATACCTATCACCCATCTTCTTAACAAATACGAATTTCCATTCACCCATCATTATAACTCACACCAAGCCCCATTCACCCATCATCCTAACTCACACCGAGCCCCATTCACTCATCATTCTAACTCACACAAAGACCCATTCACCCATCGTCCTAATTCAGACCAAGCCCCATTCAGCCATCATCCTAACTCACACAAATACCTATCACCCATCTTCTTAACAAATACGAATTTCCATTCACCCATCATTATAACTCACACCAAGCCCCATTCACCCATCATCCTAACTCACACCGAGCCCCATTCACTCATCATTCTAACTCACACAAAGACCCATTCACCCATCGTCCTAATTCACACCAAGCCCCATTCACCCCTCCTCCTAACTCACACCAAGACACATTCAACTACCATCCTAACTCTCACCAAGACACATTCACACCTCATCCGAACTCACACAAAGACCCTTTCACCCATCATCCTAAATCACACCAAGTCCCATTAACCAGTCATCCTAACTCACGCCAAGCCCATTCACTAATCATCATAACTCACAGCAAGATGCATTCACACACCATCCTCAGTCACACCCAGTCCCATTCAACCATCATCCTAACTCACGTCAAAACCCTTTCACCCAACATCGTAACTCACACCAAATCCATACTCCAATCTTCCTTACTAAATCAAGATCCATACATCCATCATTCTAACTCACACCAAGACCCATTCACTCATCATCCTAACTCACACCTAGCCCATTCACACATCAACATAACTCACAACAAGACCCTTTAACCCATCAACATAACTCACACCAAGCCCCATTCACCCATCATCCTAACTCACACCAGCCCCATTCACAAATCATCCTACCTCATACCAAGACGCTTTCATACATCAACCAAACTCACACCAAGACTCATTCACACATCATCCTGAATCACACCAGCCCCATTCAACCATCATCCTAACTCACACCAATCCGCATTCACCCATCATCATAACTCATGCAAAGACCCATTCGCCGAACATCCTAACTCACACCAAGACAGGTTTACACATCATCGTGACTACACCAAGACCCAATCACACATCATCCTAACTCACACCAAGAATTTTAACCCATCATTCTATCACACACAAATGTCCATTGACATATCATCCTAACTCACACCAAGTCCATTAAACAATCAACCTAATTCACAGAAAGACAATCCACTCATTATCCAAAACACACCAAGCCCCATTCACACATCATCCTAATTCACACCAAGCTCCATTCACCCACCATCCTAACTCACGCCAAGACACACTCACACATTATCCAAACTCACACTAAGACCCATTTAAACATCATCATAACATACACAAAGCCCCATTCCCCCATCATCCTAACTCACACCAAGCCCCATTCACCCATCATTATATCTCACACCAACACACATTCACACATCATCATAACTCCCACCACCTCAATTCACCCATCATCCTAATACACACCAAGCCCCATTCACACATCATCCAAACTCACACCAAGTCCCATTGACAGATCATACTAACTCACAACAAGCCCCATTCACCCAGCATCCTAACTCACACGAAGACTCACTCACACATCATCCTAACTCACACCATGCCCCATTTACACATCATCCTAACTAACACCAAGACACATTCACACATCATCCTAATACACGTCAAGTCCCCTTCACTCAACATCTTAATTCACACCAAGACCCATTCAAATATCATTCTAACTCACACCAAATCCATACTCCCATCATCCTAACTCAAACCAAGTTCCATACATTCATCATCCTAACTCACACCTAGACCCATTCACTCATCAAATTAACTCACATCAACTTCCATATACCCATCATCCTAACTCACACCAAGACCCATTCACACATCATCCTAACACACAACAAATTCATACACACCTCATTCTAACTCACACCAAGTCAATACTCCCATCATACTAACTCACACCATGACCCATTCACCCATCATCCTAACTCACACCAGCCCCATTCACCAATCATCCTAACTCACACCTAGACCCATTCACCCATCATCTTAACTCACATCAAGTTCCATACATCATCATCCTAACAAACACCAAGACCCATTCACACATCATCCTAACTCATACACATTCCTACACAATCATCCTAACTCACACCAAGTCCATACACCCATCATTCTAACTCACACCATGCCCCATTCACCCATCATCCTAACTCAAAATCAGACCCATTCAACTACCATCCTAACACACACCAAGAAACATTCACCCCTCATCCTAACGCACACCAAGACTCATTCACCCATCATCCTAAATCACACCAAGTCCCATTCACTGTCATTCTAAATGACGCCAAGCCTATTTTGCAATCGTCGTAACTTACACCAAGCCGCAATCACACACCATCCTAACTCACACCAAGACCCATTCACCCATCATCCTAACTCACACCAAGACTCATTCACCCATAATCCAACTCACGTCAAGATCCTTTCAGCCAACATCTTAACTCACACGGAGACCCATTCACATCATCCTAACTCACACCAAATCCATACTCCCATCATCTTAACTCAAGCCAAGTTCCCTACATCCATCATCCTAACACACACCTAGACCCATTCACCCATCATCTTAACTCAAATCAAGTTCCATACACACATCATCCTAACTCACAACAAGACCCAATCACCCATCATCCTAACTCACACCAGCCCCATTCACCAATCATCCTACCGCAAACCAAGTCGCATTCACACATCATCCTAAATCACACCAAGCCCCATTAACCTCTCATTCTAACTCACCCAAAGACCGTTTCATCTACCATCCTAACTCACACCAAGCCACATTCACCCATCATCCTAAATCACACCAAGCCCATTTACATCCATCTTACTCACAGCAAGCCTTACTCACCCATCATCCTAAATCACACCAGCCCCATTCACCATCATGCTAACTCACACCAAGCAGATTCACCCATCATCCTATCTAACACCAAGGCCCATTCACCCAGCATCCTAACTCATGCCAAGCTACATCCGCCCATCATTCTAACTCACACCGTACAACATTTACACATCATCCTAACTCACACAAAACTCCCTTCACCCATCATCATAACTCACACAGAGTTCCATTTACACATCATCCAAACTCACACAAAGCCCCATTCCCCCATCATCCTAACCCACACCAAGCCCCATTCACCCATCATCCTAACTCACAGCAACACAATTCACCCATCACGCTAACTTACACCAACCCAATTAGCCCATCATCCTAACACACAAAAAGACAAATTCAACCATCAACCTAAATCACACCAAGGCCAATTCACCCATCATCATAACTCACACCAAGTCCGATTCGCACAAGGTCCTAACTCACAACAAGACACATTCCCCAATCATAAGAACTCACACCAAGACACGTTCACACATCATCCTAACTGCACCAAGCCCCATTCACACATCAAACTATCTTACACAAACACACATTCACCCATCGTCCTAACTCATAACAAGATACTTTCACCCATCGTCCTAACTCACACCAAGCCACATTCACCAATCATCCTGACTCACACCAAGCCCCATTCACACATCATCCTAACTCACACCAAGCCCCAATCACCCATCAACCTAACTCACACCAATGTAGGGGGTTTCTCTTGCTCGTTCTGGTCTCCTACCAGGCTTCGTGCAATAATTACCCTTGAGTGGTTCGACCCACTCTTCCCTACGGTTCTAGACCTTGGACTTAGGTGCAGGGAACTGTAGTGCAGAGAAAAACTGAATAGCCAGGTTGAATAGCATGAAATGGATGCTTTTATTATTAAACAGTTTGCAGCATTATAAAATACATGTCATAAGCACAGATTAAAGTAACTACAAGCATGCACATATCTATAAACTTAACTCTATGGAAATGGGGAACACACGGCACATCGTAAAAGGGGAAACACATTACGATTACCCTTAACCCCCTCCCCTAGACCTAAACTAAGTTTCGACTTGAGGAACTCGGGATCATGCTCACCACTTTCAGATTCGAAAAAGGGGGTTCGCAGCCTTTTTGGCACAGCTTTCCGTCGTCACGTGGATTTGGAAACTTCTGGCACAGTTTGTTTTTCTTACGCGATGGAGCAGCAGATACAGCCTTGATGAGCGCTCGTCACGGATGAATCCGTTACATACGTGACTTTAAGAACTGGATGCACATGGAAGAATCCGCCACTGATGTGATGTTGAGACACTAGAGTGTTGGATCCTGAGTGTCTTCTTCTCCGACCTTGGCCGTCGGTCTCTCGATGGTCTTCCCCGGGGCGGGACGCTAGTCCCAAGAAGTCTTATACAGTCATAATAATTGTCCTTCTGGTTTTAAACAGGGCTGGAGTACAGGGTGTCTTTTCCTTCGGCCTGGGTCGTCGATGATCTCCCGACAAAAGTAACCGGGCCACTCTCGTCGTCTTCCCGTCATGGCCGGGCCTTGCCTGGCTGAGATGGCTTCCAAGCCGAAGTCTTCTCATCGTCTTCCGTTCCGCACCGAAGTTACGAATCGTACTGAAGAAGTGAATCATCATACAAGTGAAGCGTAGCCGTCGAGGTGAAGCGTACTTACGAAATTGCGCAGATGGACTTTTTCAATCCATTGTTATACCCTTTTTGGGACAGTCTCATCTCCCGCCAAATCATAGTCCAGTCTTTGTAATATTTTTGGCGGGCAGAAATCTCTGCACGGGCGCTTTGTCCTGTAACGGGAGCCGGTGATAGCTTAACTGGCCTTCCTGGGCCGACAATGTCTTTTACTTTGTCACCGTAACTCGGTTCTTATATTGATCGATCTGGAGATTGCCCTTGATGGCTGTTAAACGGTTTTTCCTTTGTACAGTAAATGGGTTTAAGTGTTCTTTTAATTGTCCGCCCATTTCTTGATGGGCCTCATCCTGTTTCCCAAGACTGTCCTGTACTTAGAATCCAATTAATATGTATGCTCAGTTCCCTGAGTTTCGGTTTCCCGATACTGGTGTTCGCGGGCTTACTGTCCTCAATCCACAAGCCTGTCTGGCTTGCAGTAACAGAAATCAAATGGTCCCAGAAACTGATCACGAGGTCCGGCGGCCATTTTGTATGCCCTTTTATCAAAGGTTTTGCTGAACAACCTTCTTTTGGTCAATAAAACTGTCTTATTAACCCTATTGTCTTGCGTGATTATTGCTGAAAATTTCGAATCTTACAGTCCCCCCTGTGATACTGATAGCTTGCTTAAAGTATCAACAATCCTTGGTGAGCAAATTTTCCCTGATTCCTCACATCCAAACATTCCTGGTAATTAACTATCTATGACCCTCACGACACATGCAGTTCCCATTTCAGAAAAATGACATTGTGTACAATTGGACAATCATGGATTGTATTATCTTAAACTATAACACATTCATCTTTCAGATGTGAAGGGGGCCAATACCCCTTGCACCAACTGCATACACCTTTTATTAATCAAAAACCGAAAATCTTATCAACGGCTATAACACAACAGTATTCACACACATTAAATCATGCAGTGGCTAAAAATCAAGGGTGGAGGGACGCTTTAACTTTTAATACTTAGCAGTTTAAACTGGGGTGTCCTCTTCCCCCACTCGTACATAGCGTTCTCTCCATTCTCCTGTGTTCTAGACCCTCTGGAGGCATTTGCCTCTCTTGCAATGCACGAACAGTAGGAATATTACAATCAAAACCTAACATACTACTAGGATGTGGGATGCTATTCTAATCCAGGCCGGGATCTCTATATTAGTGAACAGGTCCCACCATGGTGGGGTGACTATGTCCAATATGTCTTTCCCGATCTCTAATGTCTTCTGCTCCAGTGTGTAGAAATGCTTCTGTGAAAATATAACGGCTTTTAAAATCTTGGTGAGGTGTTCGGGGAGAGGGGGAATGACATAACCAAAATGTGCAATGAATCGCTGGAAGTCCGTGAAATTCTCTTTTACAGTTAGATGAATGGTGGAAGGTGCAGGAATGGGGACAATGCGTTGTTATGCCACTTGAACTTCAGCCTTGGGTTTGAAACAGAAACTGCTGTCACTGACGGGACACCACTCGTGCTGTCCGTGGCAGTAGTGAGGCGCTGCCGTGGTGACACAGTATGTCCCACGTCCGATATATGCCACCTGCGGGGACACATGGTCCTTTGCCATTGTCTCCATGGTGCAATTTATCGGCTTCGCGCTAGCGGCTCTGAACTCGCACTGTGGTTTCAAAAAGGCATTCAAGTGCTGGGGACATAGGATGATGTGTGCTCCCCGGCTATGACACCCCGAGAGGTCGGTGCCAGTCATCGTACGCTCCCATCTGATGACATAAGGCGAGACCACTGCGTAACGAATGTGCGCACCCCCCTGAATGACTCCAATGTTCTCCACCCTGTATACCGGGGCGGGCTTTGCTGCAGGACCCAACACCGGCATCCTTACCACTATTCCCATGATAGTGCGATTTGAGCGTCTGCAGTCCACTGGGACTGGGTACGCCTCTGCAGCTATTCTGAGCTGGCACGGGCTTAATGCGTTCTCAAAAGGGTGGAGCGCTTGCAAGTGCTTGTTGCTGATCCAGGACGGGACCAAACCTTGTTTTAAATCCTCCAGATTACTGCGGCCCTCACCCAGTAACCACGCCCCATATAGCACGCATGCCTCGTTCTGCGCAGCCTGATCGGATGCATTCTGATCCTCCTTAATGAGTGCATTTACCATTCTAGCGTGTTTCTCCAGCTCAGCAATTATTTCCTTTAAGTGTAGTGTCATGGCCTGGTCCTCATGTAGCTCAGAACCCACTACCTTATTTTCGTCAGTCAGTATGTTCCTTAACTTTGTTTTTAAACCACTGATCTGTGTCTGCAGCTCCACGGTGTCTAGAGCGTTGACAACAGACGTCCCGGTGTTAAAAGTGGTGAAGATGTCACTTACAGTACCACTTCTTTGCCTCCCTACCCGATCCAAAACTTCCTGTGGTGTGGTGTATAATTGGGCTTTGTCGATATCGGCAAAGTCAAAGTCGTAAAATTGTCTGAACATTCGGGTTAACAGGACCTGGTACAACTGTTCCGTCTCCTTGGGACACCACTCCGGCAATCGTACCTCAGTGAGGTTTAAAATCACTGAGGCCACCACGTAGAGTACCCCTTGGTACAGCACCTGACTGGTGGGTACCAATACTAAACTGTTCCCTGGTCCCTTTGTGGTGGTGGGGCACCCTTCTTTCTGGGCTAGTGCTACCGGAATCGTGGGCAGGGGCTTGCGTGGGCGGGTGATGTGTTCAGTGGCGTTTACCAGAATCGGGGAGAATGGGGCTCCACACGCCCGAGTGCTGACATCCCATCTCATCCCATTCCCTTCATCCTGCCACTGCCTCTGGAAAAAGATGGATACGCCCTTGGGGCAAACGCGTTTTGAACCCCACATACAGGCATATATCCCTTCATCTGGTTCCCACCATTTGTCCCAACACACACGTAATTGTCCGTGGGTTCCCGTAATTGTCCGATGGGTATTGTTACCCAGTCGTTCCCACTCGATAGTAGAGTTCTTCATGTCCTTTCCCAGCTTTCGCAGCCACCACCATCTACTTAGTGGTACGTTCCCATTACACACCAAACAGATCCTCTTTCCCACAGTAACGCTGACTCTGGGTGCAAGGATCCTGACCCGAGGGCACGATAACGAAGTCTCTTGGTAGGCAAAACCCAAATTGCTGGAGTATTCCGTAGAATTCGTCCCCAGCCATCCCGGCCATCTCCCTTGGTGGAAGTAGGTGGCGGTTTCCTCAACCTCTCGCTTCCCCGTCCCATCCATCGTGATGGGGGCTGTGTCCCCGGAACATCCGAACACGATGACGTCCTTGGCATGGCCCCGGTAGGCCAGCCTGCAACCGATCGCCGCGAGCGCTACGAGAATCCTTTCCATCATATCCCCGGTTTCTGTAATCAATAAGATGATGTAGCCAGGCTCCCAATAGGTGCTGGCCTAATTAATTGGACGTGCGGGCCCCTTGACCCCGCTTCCAAACAACCACACATTCTGGGCAGACTTCGAAAACTACCTTTTAAAACATCCCCATCATCTTAAACTTTACATACCTTAAACTATCATTATAATTACCTAGCTTAACTTATCATTACCTAAGCCTATGTACAGCGCCTCCCTCCTTTGGGCGGCCTACTTAATTCCTGTGAGGGCTGCAGTGTGCCGCTCCCTGTGGCGGGGATGCACTGACCTTCGGCTTTGATCCCCCGCAGCCTGTCGCTGCTGAGCAGGAACCGTGCCTTTCCTGGGCTGCTCTGGACTGAGGTTGGGGAAGATAAGGAGAATTTGGCCAATGCTTTCTGGGCTGAGGCGTTCGAGTCGACCTACGAAGGGATGCCTTGGGCGAGGCTTCCAGGGCTGACGGACCGGAGGTCGGGACTTTCACAGTCACAGGCTGTGGTTCCACCACAGCTGCTGGCTCCGGCTCCCTTCCCTCTGTCCCCGCCCCCCCGGGGCCGGGATTTGTGGCATCCGACTCCACCTCACCTGTCCCTACAGGTGGTGAGTCTCTGCCCCCAATCCCTACCTCCCCTAAACTTGAGTCGAGGGCGGGATCTTCGTCCTCTGACTCTTCCTCCTCCATGATCGGGTCAAGGGCGGGGTCGAGCTGTTCGGGCTCTTCCTCGCCCGAATCCCAAATTAAAGGGGAGACCTCCCACTCCATTGGGATGACTCTTCCCTTCATGCACGCTACAGTTCCAGCCTGTGTGGTCTGTGACTCTGTCGCAGGCTGAGGATTTTTGTCCTCAGACCTGGCCCCTGTTGTTGGCCCTTGTGTACCCGACTTAAAAAGCTTACACTGATTAATGTGAAACCATTTTGTACGTCGGGGCACCTTCACTGCATTAACCATGGGGCTGGCCTTGTCTACAATGCTGTAAGGCCCCATGTACAGTGGTTCAAAACTCCCTACCCGGGCATAGTTCCTAACCATGACCTGGTCTCCGACTTCCCACTCTTGTTGCTTACGAGGTTCCAGTAACAGTCGATTGCCCTGATGCTGTCTCCTCATGTTCCCAGCCGTTTGCCCATAAATCTGTTTCAGGCGCTCCAAAAGGGTTTGGACGAACTTGTCTCGCTTCACCTCTTGGAGCTGGCCCTCAGTGAGCACCGGGGCTAGTACATGGGTGGGTGTTCACATGATCCTTCCAGTCATTAACTCATGCGGGGAGTACCCCATACTTTTGGACTGGCTGGCCCGGGTCCCCATGAGGACTAAAGGCAGGATCTCCGCCCATTTCTGGGGCGAGCCCATTGTCTCTTTCCTCAGCTTTTCCTTGAGGGTCCGGTTCATGCGTTCCACAATCCCAGATGACTGGGGATTGTATGCTACATGCCACTTCTCTTCAATGCCCAAGAGCATGAGGGTGTTCTGCATCACTTGACCGGTGAACTGACTCCCTTGGTCGGACTCAACAAAACGGGAGAGCCCCCACCGTGAGAACACTTCCCGGATCAAGATCTTGGCAGTACCCAGTGCCGTAGCTGTTCTACACGGGAAAGCTTCTACCCACTTGGTGAACACATCCACCAGGACAAGACAGTACTTATCGTCTCCCTGGGCGGTGGGCAGGGGCCCTATGTAGTCGACCTGAATCGATTGCCATGGTCCCTCTACCCTCCTGATGCGCCCCATGGGCACCTTCATTTTCTGGGGGTCTGGGTTGTTTGCACTGCACACAAGACAGCTTGCACAGAACTCGCGGACATCTTCTCTAAGTCCCGGCCACCATCCCACCTGCTCTACCCATTGCCAGGTAACCTCAGGCCCGAGGTATCCTGCCCCTGGACCCTCATGGGCCAGTTGAAGGAATTCCCTCCGGTGCTGCTGTTGCACAACCCACTGTTCCTCTCGGAACAGAATGCCTTCCTTGACTGAGAGGGCTGCCGCACTGTACAGACCCTCTACCTGCTTGCCCTCAGTGATGGCTTTGAGTACTGTTTTTAGGGCGGGATCCAGGGTTTGGACGGTCTTTAGTTCTAGGGGCGGTGTCACCCCTGTGTTCCCTGGAGTACCCTCCCTGCCTCGGATCGCTGCCACGGGTCTGGGTCCATTGGGGTAGCCAGACCCAGGAATTTCACCTCCTGCTGGCCGATCTGTGCTTTCTTTGGGTTTACTTTAAAACCCTTCCTTTCCAGCAGCTCCAATAATTCAGCTAATAGTGGGCCGTGCTCCTCCCTCGAGTCCGTGAACAGGAGTAAGTTGTCCACATACTGCACTATCTGATTGGGCCGGCGAAATTCCTTTAAAAATCCCGCCATGCAATGATGGAAAATGCTGGGGCTGATATGAAAACCCTGTGGCAAGCAGTTCCAGGTGTACTGTTGCCCTTTAAAAGTAAAGGCAAACTTGTACTGATCCTCCCGCCGCAGCAGAATGGACCAAAAACCATTCAAGATATCCAGCACCGTGAACGTGGTCGCAGATGCTGGAAAACTCCCTATTAGGTTGGCAACTGCTGCTACCGTGGGCGCGCAGGCTGGGATGTTACTGTTGAGGATTCTGTAGTCCACCGTGTCCCTCCATGAATTGTCCGGCTTCTTTACCGGCCATAATGGAAAGTTCACGTGAGTGGCTGTTGGCCTCAACTCGCCCTGCTGCACCAATGAAGTTATTGCTGTCTCCATGTCGGGTTCTGCCTCCTTGGGGAAGTTATACTGCTTTTGGGGTCGGATCATGGGGTCCCCGTTTACGCTGACTTCAAACCCGGTGACTCTCCCACAGTCGTGCTTGTGGGTGGCAAATGCGGTCAGATTGTCCAACACACACGCCTGCAAGTCTGTTGGGACGTCCGCGACCATAAGCTCGAGATCGTAACCTCCTGACGGCTTCATGGTGCACAGGGTCCCCTTTTCTCCACTCCCTGGGATCATGACTACCTTGCCTAACCCATTCTCGGCTCCCCAGAGACAGTGATTTCTAAGGTCCACGAGGATCCCATGTTCCACCAAGTATTCAGCCCCGAGGATGCCTTTACCACCCCCCTCATTCCACTTCAATAGGATACACGTCCATGTGGTGTGGAGTGCTCCCAAATGAATGGAGAGCGGGACGGAGTACGCACCAGCCTGTTCTCTGCCTGTGAAACCCGCTACTGAGAATGGAGCCTGTGTTGACAGAGGTGAGGCAAAAGGTTTAGCTGTGTGGATCACGGTACATGATGCTCCCATATCAAACAGGTAACTACCTTTTTCCTTTTCCACCTCCACTTCCACAACAGGTCTTCTCCAAGCATCATACACAGTGGACACAAGTAGACGGGCTGCGCGGGCGTCAGTCATTTGGGCACTGCGGTTGGAGTTTCGGGAGCGACAGGGCTGTTGGCGACTGCTACCTTCCCCTGTGAGGTCATTAGAGACCGCATTGCCTCTAAAACTGACTCGATCGCGTCGGGATTTATCGACCGCTCGGCTCCTTTCTCCCGGATTGGTGTTTGTACTGGGGCTGGGGAAGCTTTTCCCTTTAAATCCTTCCAGGGATTTTTACAGTCCCGGCGCCAATGACCCTCCTTCCCACACCCGTAACAACTGCTCTTGGCTTGGGGAGTGCAATTCCCCTCCTGATGCCATTCCTTTTTAGCAGGAGCTGCAGGCCTCGCCTCATGCACCTTTTCCTTTGAGGAAGGCACATCCCTACTCTTGTTGTTCCTGTAACTTATCGTGAGCTGATCAAGTACTACGGCCTCCGCGGCGCGGGGGTTAGTGGGGTCAAACAATGCTTTGGCCTGCTCCCTCACCGGTGGCAAGCAATTGGCGACCAGACATCGGAGCCAATGAGCCCTTTGGTCATCATTCAGGTCATTCTGGCCCGGCCCGCCCGGACAGCTGCGCTGATACACTGGCCACAACCTTCCGGCGAAAACCCGTGGTGGTTCTCCCTCTAGCTGTACCGTCCTTTCCAATCGGAGGAACGGAGTTCTGTCACTCTCCCCTATAATCTCCAGGATCTCGTCCCGTAATTCCTCGTATTCCTTGTGCCCTCTCTTGCTCTCGTCAGGGAGACACTGGAGGAGCGAGCTGTCCAGGGAGAACAGCAGCATTTTGGACTGCTCAACTCTGTCGCAGTCATTAACTGCTGCGGTTTGCTCCACGTCCCTAAAATGCACGGAGGGATCTCCTGACTCGGAGAGTTTTGGGATGTGACTGATCATTTCCCTTAGCTGTCGTGCGCTATGGGGCATTATGATCTGATTCACAAGGGGTCCGTCCTCACCATCATTGGTGCCTCGACCGAGCCTCCGGTGTCGCGTGGGACACATCAGTGCCGGTCCCGACTCTACTATCTGGTGTTGCTCTACCTCAAGAACCTCTATGTCTGACTTCTCCGTTTCCTTCCCCGGAGTCCAAGACTCAATATAGGCGGGAGGTGCCGAGGGCTCGGGGGTTGGTACCCGAACTGCCTCTTGTGGAATCGGTCTTTTGGATTCCTTGGCTAACAGTAGCTGGCTCGCTGGTGGGTTTATGAGACACACCAAGCAGTTTGCCTTTGCTAGGGCCGCTCTCAGGTCCTCTAGCTCCCTGTGGCAAGCGCTATGGTTGGTGTTCTCAGACCTATCCTCCATGGCCATCTTATATGCTGCCCTAGCCCCCAAAATACTTTCCTCCTGTGCCGCTATCTGCTTAGCTAGGCGGAAACACCTCTCTCTCATTCTACCTTCACTGGCCTTGGCCTCAACGACCTGACACTCCAAGTAATCTATCCTGGTCTCATGGTGGTGAGTTATGGATTGGCGTTCCTGATTCAGCGCGTTAAGCGATTGAATCAGTTTCTGGCCTCCCGCAACCTTTTCGTCTACTTCTGTTAGTAGCCCTTTGATCTGGGCTGTCTGTGCTACAACGACCTGGTCCAAAATCTGGACTTGCTTCTTGTAGCACATCAGCCAAACCGCCTTTTCTACCGATTTCTTATGCTCTTTGCTTTCTGTCCACTTGATGGCGGCGTCTAGCGGGCGCCTATCCCTTAATAGGTCAGATATCCACTGTTTTGTAAGGTTTACCTTCCCAAAAACATAATCCGCTATTCTCTCATCCATAACATTTCGTTTATTCAGACCTTGATCTAACACACCATATTCCTGCTGCCAAGGTCCTGCCGCGGTCGCCAACTCTGTAGGTGGTTTCTCTTGCTCGTTCTGGTCTCCTACCAGGTTTCGTGCAATAATTACCCTTGAGTGGTTCGACCCACTCTTCCCTACGGTTCTAGACCTTGGACTTACTTGCAGGGAACTGTAGTGCAGAGAAAAACTGAATAGCCAGGTTGAATAGCATGAAATGGATGCTTTTATTATTAAACAGTTTGCAGCATTATAAAGTACATGTCATAAGCACAGATTAAAGTAACTACAAGCATGCACATATCTATAAACTTAACTCTATGGAAATGGGGAACACACGGCACATCGTAAAAGGGGAAACACATTACAATTACCCTTAACCCCCTCCCCTAGACCTAAACTAAGTTTCGACTTGAGGAACTCGGGATCATGCTCACCACTTTCAGATTCGAAAAAGGGGGTTCGCAGCCTTTTTGGCACAGCTTTCCGTCGTCACGTGGATTTGGAAACTTCTGGCGCGGTTTGTTTTTCTTACGCGATAGAGCAGCAGATACAGCCTTGATGAGCGCTCATCACGGATGAATCCGTTACCGACGTGACTTTAAGAACTGGATGCACATGGAAGAATCCGCCACCGATGTGATGTTGAGACACTGGAGTGTTGGATCCTGAGTGTCTTCTTCTCGGACCTTGGTCATCGGTCACTCGATGGTCTTCCCCGGGGCGGGACGCTAGTCCCAAGAAGTCTTATACAGTCATAATAATTGTCCTTCTGGTTTTAAACAGGGCTGGAGTACAGGGTGTCTTTTCCTTCGGCCTGGGTCGTCGATGATCTCCCGACAAAAGTACCCGGGCCACCCTCGTCGTCTTCCCATCATGGCCGGGCCTTGCCTGGCCGAGCTGGCTTCCAAGCCGAAGTCTTCTCGTCGTCTTCCGTTCCGCACCGAAGTTACGAATCGTACTGAAGAAGTGAATCATCCTACAAGTGAAGCGTAGCCGTCGAGGTGAAGCGTACTTATGAAATCGCGCTGATGGACTTTTTCAATCCATAGTTATACCCTTTTTGGGACAGTCTTATCTCCCGCCAAATCATAGTCCAGTCTTTGTAATATTTTTGGCGGGCAGAAATCTCTGCAGGGGCGCTTTGTCTTGTAACGTGAGCCGGTGATAGCTTAACTGGCCTTCCTGGGCCGACAATGTCTTTTACTTTGTCACCGTAACTCGGTTCGTATATTGATCGGCCTGGTGATTGCCCTTGATGGCTGTTAAATGGTTTTTCCTTTGTACAGTAAATGGGTTTAAGTGTTCATTCAATTGTCTGCCCATTTCTTGATGGGCCTCATCCTGTTACCCAAGACTGTCCTGTACTTAGAATCCAATTAATATGTATGCTCAGTCCCCTGAGTTTCGGTTTCCCGATACTGGCTTTCGCGGGCTTACTGTCCTCAATCCACAAGCCTATCTGGCTTGCAGTAACAGAAATCAAATGGTCCCAGAAACTGATCACGAGGTCCGGCGGCCATTTTGTATGCCCATTTATCAAAGGTTTTGCTGAACAAGCTTCTTTTGGTCAATAAAACTGTCTTATTAACCCTCTTTTCTTGCGTGATTATTCCTGAAAATTTCGAATCTTACACCAAGACACATTCACACATCATCCTAACTCACACCAACCCAATTCACCCATCACCCTAACTCACACCAACCCAAGTCACCCTTCATACTAACTCCCACCAAGACACCTTCACACATAATCCTGACTACACCAATCCCCATTAACACATCAACCTACCTTAAACCAACACACATTCACCCACCGTCCTAAATCACAACAAGACACATTCACCCATCGTCCTAACTCACACCAAGCCACTTTCACCAATCATCCTTACTCACACCTAGACATTTTCACCCATCGTCCTAACTCACACCAAGCCCCATTCACCCATCATCCTGGCTCAAACCAAGACACATTCAGCCATCGTCCTAACTCACACCAAGACCCATTGAACCACAATCCTAACTCACACGGAGACCTATTCACCCATCATCCTAACTCACACCAAGTTCCATACACCAATAATCCGAACTCACAACAAGTCCCATTCACACATCATCCTAACTCACGCCAAGTCCCATTCACTCATCATCCTAACTCACACCAAGCACATTCACACATCATCCTAACCCACACTAAGAAACATTCGCCCATCATCCGAAATCACACCAAGCCCCACTCACCCATCATCCTAACGCACAGCAAAACCAATTCACCCATCATCCAAACTCACACCAAGATTCATTCTCCCATCATCCTAACTCACATCTAGCCCCATTCACAAATTTTCCTAACTCACAACAAGCCCATTTCACCCATCATCCTAACTCACACCAAGACCCATTCATTCATTATCCTAGCTGACACCAAGTCTAATTCACCCATCAAACAAACTTACACCAAGCCTCATCCGCCCAATATCCCTAGTTACACCAAGCCCCATTCACCCATCATCCTAACTCACACCAAGGCCCATACAACCAATATCCTAACTCACCGAGACCCACTCACCCATCATCCAAACTCACAAAAAGAACCATTCACCCATCATTCTAACTCACACCGAGACCTATTCACCCATCATCCTAATTCACACAAAGCCCCATTCATCCATTATCAGAACTCTCACCGATCCCCATTCATCCATCATTCGAACTCACACCTAGACCCATTCACCCATCATTCTAACTCACACCGAGACCCATTCAACCATCATCCTAATTCACACAAAGCTCCATTCACTCATTACCCTAACTCTCACCGATCCCCATTCACCCATCATTCGAACTCACACCTAGAACCATTCGCCCATCATTCGAACTCACACCAAGACCCATTCATCTATCGTCCTAAGTCACATTAAGCCCCATTCACCCCTCATCCTAACTCACACCAAGACCCATTCAAAAACGATCCTAACTCACACCAAGCACCATTCACAAAACATCCTAATTCACAGCAACACCCACACACCCATCATCCTAACTCACACGAAATCCCATTCACCCATCATCCTAACTCACACCAAGCCCTTGCACCCAGCATCGTAACTTACACCAAGCACCATTCACACACCATCCTAACTCACACCAACAAACATTCACCCATCATCCTAACTCACACCAGGTCCCATTCACTCATCATCCTAACTCACACCAAGACCCATTCACACATCATCCTAAATCACACCAAGACACATTCACGCATCATCCTAACTCACACCAAGACACATTCACCCATCATCCGATCTCACACCAAGCACCATTCACCCATCATCCTAACTCACATCAGGACCCATTCACCCACCATCCTAAATCACACCAAGACTCACTCACACATCATCCTAACTCACACCATGCCCCAAGCACACATCATCCTAACTAACACCAAGCCCCATTCACCCATCATCCTAAATCACACCAAGAACCATTCACCCATCAACCTAACTCACACCAAATCCCATTCACCCATCATCCTAACTCACACCAAGTGCGATTCGCACAAGGTCCTAACTCACAACAAGACACATTCTCCCATCATCCAAACTCACATCAAGACCCATTCACCCAACATCCAAACTCACTCCAAGACCAATTCACACATCATCCTTACTCACACCAAATCCATTCACCCATCATCCAAACACACACCAAGTTCCATACACCCATCATCCTTACTCACACCAACATCCAGACACCCGTCATCCAAACGCACAACAAGACCATTAAACCATCATCCTAACACAAACAAAGACACCTTCACACATCATCCTAACTCACAGCAAGACCCATTCACCCATCAACAAAACTCACACAAAGCCCCATTCACCCATCATCCTAATTCACAACAAGACCATTCACCCATCAACATAACTCACAGCAAGAGCCATTCACACACCATCCTAACTCTCACCAAACCAATTCATCCATCATCCTAACTCAAAGAAAGACCCATTCACCCATCAACCTAACTCACACCAAGGCACATTCACCCATCATCCTAACTCACACCACGTCTGATTCGCACAAGATCCTAACTCACAACAAGACACATTCAACCATCATACAAACTCACACCAAGACACGATGACACATCATCCTAGCAACACCAAGCCCCATTCACACATTAAAATATCTTACACCAAGAGACATTCACCCATCGTACTAACTTACGCCAAGACCCTTTCTCACATCAACATAACTCACACCAAGACATATTCACCCATTATCCTAACTCATACCAAGACATAAGAACATAAGAAATAGGAGCAGGAGTAGGCCAATCGGCCCCTCGAGCCTGCTGCGCCATTCAATAAGATCATGGCTGATCTGATCCTAACCGCCAATCCACTATCACAGAACCATCTCCTGAATCGAACAGAATTAGACACACGAAATAGGAGCAGGATAAGGCTACATGGCCCCTGGGCCCGCTCCGCTACCCACAGGGCCATGACCGATCCAAACCTAGACTCATGTCCAAATTCCTGCCCGCTCCCCGTAACCCTTAATTCCCTTTAACTCTAGGAAACTGTCTATTTCTGTTTTAAATTTATGTAATGATGTAGCTTCTACATCTTTTTGGGGCAGCATATTCCATGGACCTACCACCCTCTGAGTGAAGTAGTTCCTCCTCATCTCAGTTTTGAAAGAGCAGCCCCTTATTCTAAGAATATGCCCCCTAGTTCTAGTTTCACCCATCATCGGGAACATCCTCCCCGCATCCAATTGATCCAACCCATTCACAATCTTATATGTTTCAATAAGATCGCCTCTCATTCTTCTGAACTTCAATAAGTAGAGTCCCAATCTACTCAACCTCTCCTCATACGTCCATCCCCTCATCCCCGGGATTAACCGAGTGAACCTTCTTTGTACTGACTCGAGAGCAAGTATGTCCTTTCTTAAGTATGGACACCAAAACTGTACGCAGTATTCCAGGTGCGGTCTCACCAATACCTTGTACAACTGAAGCAATACCTCCCTATTTTTATATTCTATCCCGCTAGCAATGAAAGCCAACATTCCATTGGCCTTCTTAACCACTTGCTGCACCTGCTTACTAACCTTTTGAGTTTCGTGCACCAGGACCCCCAGATCACTTTGTACTTCAGTACTTTCTAGTTTCTTGCCATTAAGATAATAACTTGCTCTACGATTTTTCCTGCCAAAGTGCATAACCTCACACTTCCCATATTGTATTCCATCTGCCAAATCTCTGCCCACTTACTTAACCTGTCGATATCCCCTTGCAGGTTTATTATGTCCTCCTCACTCACTACTTTCCCTCCCATCTTAGTATCATCTGCAAACTTTGATATGTTACACTCGGTCCCCTCCTCCAAATCGTTAATATAGTTTGTAAAGATTTGGGGAACCAGCACTGACCCCTGCGGAACACCAGTAGTTACTGATTGCCAGTCTGGGAATGAACCATTTATCCAAACTCTCTGCCTTCTGTTAGATAGCCAATCTTCTATCCATGCCAGAATATTACCCCATACCTGTGACTTTTTATCTTAAGCAATAATCTTTTGTGCGGCACCTTGTCAAATGCCTTTTGGAAGTCTAAATACACTACGTCCACTGGTTTCCCTTTATCCACCCTATACGTTACTTCCTCAAAGAACTCCAGCAAATTTGTCAAACATGACTTCCCCTTCATAAAACCATGCTGACATTGTCCTATTAAATTATGATTATCCTAATGTCCTGTTACTGTCTCCTTAATAATGGACTCCAAAATTTTACCTACCACAGATGTTAGGCTAACCGGTCTATAGTTTCCAGCCTTCTGTCTACTGCCCTTTTTAAATAAGGGTGTTACATTCGCAGTTTTCCAGTCTGCCGGGACCTTTGCCGAGTCCAGTGAGTTTTGGAAAATTATTACCAATGCATCCACAATCCCTACCGCCACTTCCCTCAAGACCCGAGGATGTAAGCCATCAGGTCAAGGTGATTTATCCACCTTGAGTCCCATTATTTTACCGAGTACCACTTCCTTAGTGATTTTGATAGTGTTTAGGTCCTCCCCCCCTGTTTGTCCAGTGTTGGGATATTCTTAGTGTCTTCTACTGTAAAGACTGATGTAACATATTCAGTGTTTTTGCCATCTCCATATTTCCCACCATTAATTTCCCGATCTCATCCTCGAAGGGACCTACATTTACTTTAGCCACCCTTTTACTTTTTATATAACTATAAATAATCTTACGATCTGTTTTTATATTTTTTGCTAATTTACTTTCATAATCTATCTTCCCTTTCTTAATCAATCTTTTTGTTAATTTTTGCTGTCTTTTAAAGTTTTCCCAATCCTCTATCCTCCCACTAGTTTTGGCTGCCTTATATGCCCTTGTTTTTAGTCGAATCCTATCCTTAATTTCTTTACTGAGCCACGGATGGCTTTCTTTTCTTTTACACCCATTTCTTCTCAGTGGAATAATTTTTTTTTTTAAGTTTTAAAATAACTCCTTAAATGTACACCACTGATCAGGTACCGTCTTACCCTTTGATCTATTTTCCCAATCCACTCCACTCAATTCCGCTCTGATACCTTCATAGTCTCCTTTATTCAAGCTTAGCACGCTTGTTTGAGATCTAACCTTCTCACCCTCTAATTGAATATGGAATTCAACCATGTTATTCTCACTCATTCCAAGGGGATCCTTCACTAGGACATTTTTAATTAATCCCGTTTTCAATTTTTTAATTAATTTTTAATTAATTAAGACCCATTCACACATTATCCCATCTCACACCAAGACCATTAACGCATCATTCAAACACACACAAAGCTCCATTGACACATCATCCTAACTCACACCAAGGCCATTAACCAATCAACCTAATTCACACGAAGACCATTCACCCATTATCCTAACTCACACCAAGCCCCATTCAAACATCATCCTAAATCACACCAACCCCATTCACCCACCATACCAACTCAAACCAAGATACACTCACACATCATCCTAACTCACACCATGCCCCATTCACCCATCATCCTAACTCACAGCAAGCCCCATTCACCCACGATCCTAACTCAAACCAAGACACGCTCACACATCATCCTAACTCACACTAAGACGCATTCATACATGGTCCTAACTCACACAAAGCCCCATTCCCCCATCACCCTAACTCACACCAAGCCTCATTCACACATCATCCTAACTCACACCATGCCCCATTCACCCATCATCCTAATTCCCACCTAGTTCCATACACCCATCATCCTAACTCACACCAAGACCCATTCACAAATCATCCTAACTCACACCAAATCCATACACCCATCATCCTAACTCAAACAAAGTTCCTTACACCCATCAACATAACTCACACCAAATTAATAAACCCATCATCCTAACTCACACCAAATCCATTCAGTCATCATCCTAACTCACAATTGTACCTATTCACCCACCATCCTAACTCACACCAACCCCATTCAACCATCATTCTACCTCATACCAAGGCGCATTCACACATCAACGTAACTCACACCAAGTACCATTGACACATCATTCTAAATCACACCAGCACCATTCACCCATCATCCTAAATCACACCAAGCCGCATTCACCCCTCATCCGAACTCACTCCAAGACCCATTCACACATCATCCTAACGACTACCAAGAACCATTCACCCATCATCATAACTCACACAAAGCCCCATTCACCCATCATCCTAACTCACATCAAGAAACATTCAACCATCATCCTAACTCACACCAAGCCCCATTCACCCATCATAATAACTCACTCCAAGACCCAGTCAACCATCATCCTAACTCACACTAAGACCATTAACCCATCACCATAACACACACAAAGGTCCACTGAAACATCATCCTAACTCACACCAAGGCCATTAACCAATCAACATAATTCACATGAAGACCATTAACACATGAGCCTAACTCACAATAAGATCAATACACCCAACAACCTAACTCACACCAAGACCCATTCATGTATCATGCTAGCTCACACCAGTCCCCATTCACACATCATCCTATCTTTCACCAAGACCCATTCACCTATCATCCTAACTCACACCAAGACGCACTCACCCATCATCCTAACTCACACCAAGACCCATTCACTTATCATCCTGAATCACACCAAGTCCCATTCAGCCATCATCCTAACTCACACCAAGGCCCATTCACATAGCATCCTATCTTACACCAAGACCCACTCACCCATCACCTTACTCACAACAAGCCCCATTCACCCATCCTCCTAACTCACACCAAGACCCATAGACATATCATCCTAATTGACACCAACCCCATTCACACATCATCCTAAATCACACCAAGCCTCCTACACACATTATCCTAACTCGCACCAACCCCATTCACCCATCATCCTAACTCACACCAAGACCCATTCCCCATCATCCTAACTCACACCAAGACACATTCACACGTCATCCTAACTCACGGCAACAACATTCACCCATCATCCTAACTCACACCAAGCCCCATTCACCCATCATTCTAACTCACACCAAGCCACATTCAGACATCATTCGAACTCACACATAGAAGCATTGAAACACCATCCTAAATCACGCCAAGCCCATTCACTCATCATCCTAACTCGCACCAAGGCCCATTCACGCAGCATCCTACCTCACAGTGGCCCATTCACACAGCATGCTAACTCACATCAAGACCCATTCGTCCCTCTTCCTATCTCACACCTGATCATTCACCTATCTTCCTAACTCACTCCAAGCCCCATTCGCCCATCATCCTAACTCACACCGAACACCATTCACCCATCATCCTAACTGACAGCAGGACCCATTCACCCATCATCCTAACTCACACCAAGCCCCATTCAGGCATCATACTAACTCACACCAAGTCCATTAACCCTACACCCTAACACACACAAAGTTCCATTGACATATCATCCTATCTCAAACCAAGGCCATTAACCAATCAACCTAATTCACACGAAGACCATTAACCCATGAGCCTAACTCACAACAAGATCAATCCACACAACATCCTAACTCACACCAAGACCCATTCAGGCATCATCCTGAATCACACCAAGACACATTCAGCCATCATCCTAACTCACACCAAGTCCGATTTGCACAAGATCCTAACTCACACCAAGAGATATTGCACCATCATCCTGATTCACTCAAGGCCCCATTCACACATTATCAGAACTCACACAAAGGCCCATTCACCCATCATTCTAACTCACAACAAGTCCGATTCGAACATGATACTAACTCACACCAAGTCACATTCACCCATCATACTAACTCACACCAAGACAATTTCACCCATCATCCTGACTCACACCAAGCCCCATTCACACATCAACCTATCTTACACCAAGACACATTCACCCATCGTCCTAACTCACAACAGGACACATTCACCCAGCGTCCTAACTCACACCAAGCCCCATTTACCCATCATCCTGACTCACACCAAGACACATTCACCCATCGTCCTAACTCACACTGATACACATTCAAACATCTTCCTAAATAAACCAAGGCCAATTCACCCATCATGATAACTCACACCAAGACCCATTCACCCATCATTGTACCTCACACCAAGAACGTTTCACCCATCATCATAACTCTCTCCAAGACCCATTCGCACATCATCCTAACTCACACCAAGACCCATTCACCCACCATAATAACTCACTCCAAGACCCAGTCACCCATCATCCTAACTCACACTAAGACCATTAACCCATCACCCTAACACACACAAAGGTCCACTTACACATCATCCTAACTCACACCAAGGCCATTAACCAATCAACATAATTCACATGAAGACCATTAACACATGAGCCTAACTCACAATAAGATCAATTCACCCAACATCATAACTCACACCAAGACACATTCATGTATCATCCTAGCTCACACCAGGCCCCATTCACACATCATCCTATCTTTCACCAAGACCCATTCACCTATCATCCTAACTCACACCAAGACTCATTCACTCATCATCCTGATTCACACCAAGTCTCATTCAGCCATCATCCTAACTCACACCAAGGCCCATTCACATATCATCCTATCTTACACCAAGACCCACTCACCCATCATCCTAACTCACACCAAGCCCCATTCACCCATCCTCCTAACTCACACCAAGACCCATTGACATATCATTCTAAGTGACACCAACCCCATTCAAACATCATCCTTTCTTTCACCAAGACCCATACACCTATCATCCTAACTCATACCAAGACACACTCATCCATCATCCTAATCACACCAAGACCCATTCACTCATCATCCTGAATCACACCAAGTCCCATGCAGCCATCATCCTAACTCACACCAAGACACATTCACCCATCATACTGACTCACACCAAGACCCATTCACCCATCATCCTAACTTACACCAAGCCCCATTCACCCATCATCCTAACTCACACCAAGACCCATTCACCCAACATCCTCACTCACACCAAGATTCATTCACACATCATCCTAACTCACACCAAACCCAATCACCCATCATCCTAAGTCAAACCAAGTTCCATAAACCATCTTCATTACACACACCAAGACGCAGTCACCCATCATCCAAACGCACAACGAGACCATTAATCTATCATCCTAACACAAACAAAGACACATTCACACATCATCCAACTCACACCAAGCCCCATGCACCAAACATCCTAACTTACAGCAAGACCCATTCAACCATCAACATAACTCACACAAAGCCCCAATCACCCATCATCCTAACTCACAACAAGACACATTCACACATCATCCTAACACACATCAACACAATTCACCCATCTTCCTAACTCACAACAAGAAACATTCACCCATCATCCTAACTCCCACCAAGCCCCATTCACCCATCATCCTGACTCACACCAAGACCATTAAGCCATCACCATAACACACACAAAGATCCACTGACACATCATCCTAACTCACAACAAGGCCATTAACCAATCAACATAATTCACATGAAGACCATTAACACATGAGCCTAACTCACAAGAAGATCAATTCACCCAACATCCTAACTCACACCAAGAACCATGCATGTATCATCCTAGCTCACACCAGGCCCCATTAACACATCATTCTATCTTTCACCAAGACCCATTTATCTATCATCCTAACTCACACCAAGACGCACTCAACCATCATCCTATCTCACACCAAGACCCATTCACTCATCATCCTGAATCACACCAGTCCCATTCAGCCATCATCCTAACTCACACCAAGCCGCATTCACATATCATCCTATCTTACACCAAGACCCACTCACCCATCATTATACCTCACACCAAGACCCTTTCACCCCTCATCCTAACTCACACCAAGACACATTCGCCCATCATACTGTCTCACACCAAGGCACATTCACAAATCATCCGATCTCACACGACGCCCCATTCACCCATCATCCTAACTCACGACAATACCCATTCACCCCTCATCATAACTTACACCAAGCCCCATTCACCCATCATCCAAACTCACACAAAGACCCATTCACCAAACATCCTCACTCACAACAAGATTCATTCACACATCATCCTAACTCACACCAAATCCATTCACCCATCATCCTAACTCACACCAAGTTCCATACAACTATCATCATTTCTCACACCAAGTCCCAGTCACCCATCATCCATACGTACAACAAGACCATTAAACCATCTTCCTAGCAGAAACAAAGACACATTCACACATCATCCTATCTCACACCAAGCCCCATTCACCAAACATCCTAACTCACAGCAAACCCATTCAACCATCAACATAACTCACACGAAGCCCCATTCACCCATCATCCTAACTCACAACAAGACACATTCATACATCATCCTAGCACACACCAACACAATTCACCCATCATTCCAAGTCACAACAAGAAACATTCACCCATCAACGTAACTCAAACCAAGCCCCATTCACTCATCATCCTTGCTCACTACAAGACCCATTCACCCATCAACCTTACTCACAGCAACACCCATTCACACATCATCCTAACACACACCAACACAATTCAGCCATCATCCTAACTCACAAAACGACCCATTCACACATCAACCTAACTCACACCAAGGCCCATTCACACATCATCCTAACTCATACCAAGTCCGATTCGCACAAGTTCCTAACTCACATCAAGACACATTCTACCATGAAACTAACTCACACCAAGACACGTTCACACATCATCCTGACTACACCAAGCTTCATTCACACATCAACCTATCTTACACCAAGACACACTCACACATCGTCCTAACTCACATCAAGACACATTCACCCATCATCCTAACTTACGCCAAGACCGATTCACCCGTCATCATAACTCACACCAAGACCATTAACACTTCATTCTAACATACATAGATCCATTGACACTTCATCATAACTCACACCAAGGCCATTAACCAATCAACTTAATCACACTGAGACCCATTCACACATCATCCTAACGCACACAAAGCCCCATTCCCCCATCATCATATCTCACACCAAGACACATTCAAGCATCATCCTAACTCACACCAACACAATTCGCACATCATCCTAACTCACACCAAGCCCCAGTCACCCATCAATCTAACTCACACCAAGCCCCATTGACACATCATACTAACACACAAGAGGGCCCATTTACCCACCATCCTGACTCACACCAAGACACACAAACACACATCATCCGAACTCAAACAAGGCCCCATTCACCCATCATCCTAATTCACACCCGTCCCCATTCACCCATCAACCGAACACACACCAACCCCATTTACTCATCATTCTAACACACAACAAGACACATTCACACATCATCCTAACACACACCAACACAATTCACACATCATCCTAACTCACAACAAGACCCATTCACCATTCAACATAACTCACACCAAGCCCCATTCACACATCAAACTATCTTACACCAAGAAACATTCACGCATCATCCTATCTCACATCAAGACACATTCACCCAGCGTCCTAACTCATACCAAGCCCCATTCACGCTTCATCCTGACTAACACCAAGACATATTCACCCATCTTCCTAACTCACACCGATACCCATTTAGCCATCATCCTAAATAACACCAAGGACAATTCACCCATCATTATAACTCACTCCAAGACCCATTCACCCATCATTACACCTCACACCAACACCCATTCACCAATCATCATAACTCACTCCAAGACCCATTCACACATCATCCTAACTCACACCAAGACCCATTCACCCATCCTAATAACTCACTCCAAGACCCAGTCACCCATCATCCTAACTCACACTAAGACCATTAACCCATCACCCTAACACACACAAAGTTCCACTGACACATCATCCTAACTCACACCAAGGCCATTAACCAATCAACCTAATTCACATGAAGACCATTAACACCTGAGCCTAACTCACAATAAGATCAATTCACCCAACATCATGACTCACACCAAGACCCATTCATGTATCATCCTAGCTCACACCAGGCCCCATTCACACATCATCCTATCATTCACCAAGACCTATTCACCTATCATCCTAACTCACACCAAGACCCACTCACCCATCATCCTAAGTCACAACAAGACCCATTCACTCATCATCCTGAATCACACCAAGTCCCATTCAGCCATCAACCTAACTCAAAACAAGGCACAATCACCCATCATACTGACTCACACGAAGCCCCATTCATGCATCATCCTAACTCACATCAAGACCCATTCACCCATCATCGTAAGTTGCAACAAGCCCCATTCACCCATCATCCAAACTCACACCAAAACCCATTCACCCAACATCCTCACTCACACCAAGACCCATTCACGCATCATACTTACTCACACCAAGATTCATTGACACATCATCCTAACTCACACCAAATCCATTCACCCATCATCCTCACTTAAACAAAGTTCCAAACAACCATCATCATTCCTCACACCAAGACCAAGTCACCCATCATCCAAAGGCACAACAAGACCATTAAAACATCATCCTAACACAAACAAAGACACATTCACACATCATCCTAACTCACACCAAGCCCCATTCACCAATCACCCTAACTCACAACAAGGCCCATTCACCCATCAACATAACTCACACAAAGCCCCATTAACCATCATCCTAACTCACACCAAGACACATTCACACATCATCCTAATATACACCAACCCAATTCACCCATCATCCTAACTCACAACAAGAAACATTCACTCATCATCCTAACTCACACCAAGCCCCATTCACCCATCATCCTAACTCACGACAAGACCCATTCACCCATCAACGTAACTCACAGCAGCACCCATTCACACATCATCTTAACCCTCACCAACCCAATTCAGCCATCATCCTAACTCACAAAAACACCCATTCACCCATCAACCTAACTCACACCAAGGCCCATTCACACATCATCCTAACTCACACCAAGCCCCATTCACCCACCATTCTAACTCAAACCAAGACACACTCACACATCATCCTAACTCACACCAGGCCCCATTCACACATCATCCTAACTCACAGCAAGCCCCATTTACCCTCCATCCTTACTCACACCAAGACACACTCACCCCTCATCCTAACTCACACCAAGCCCCATTGACACATCAACCTAACTCACACCAAGGCCCATTCAACCATCATCCTAACTCACACCAAGTCCGATTCGCACAAGAAACTAACTCAAGACACATTCACAGATCATACTAACTCACGCCAAGCTCCGTTCACTCATCATCCTGACTACACCAATCCACATTCACACATCAACCTATTTACACCAACACACATTCACCCATCGTCCTAACCGACAACAAGACACATTCACCCATTGTCCTAGCTCACACCAGGCCCCATTCACAAAACATCCTGACTCATGCCTAGACACATTGTGCTGGATTTTGCTACGGGGGGCGGGTTGGGGTCGTGTTCCCCACATTTCGGGTTGGATTTTGCTAGGGCCGTGGAGGCGGGATTGGAGACATGTGGGGGATAAAAATCGCAAAACTGGCGTGCGGGTGCAAACCCGCCTCCATGCAATTTTCCTAAAGTCGTGTCTGCTGGTCCCGACTCCGTCCCGCCTCCAGGAGGCGGGATAGGCCCTTAAGGCCCTTAACAAGCCCTCAATTGGCTCTATAATCCCATTTTCCTAACCAGTTGCAAGTTTAATCGTTTTCCCACGTGAAACACGCCTGGTGGGAAACACACATCTGAACCCTGGCGGGAGCACAACTGGCTTGAGGAGTAGCAGCTGCAGCTCAACCATTAAATGGCAGATTTGAACAGGCTTTAATTGCAGGTGGCATAACTTTGCTCTCGCAGGTCTGGGGGATCTTTCAGAAGGCTTCCCAAAGCTCTGGAAGTTTGCAGCCTGACAACCATCTCCAGTGTGACCTCCTGGGAAACCCCTCTCGCCACCTTCACTGAGCGCTTCCTCAACTGAGGCATCTACCAGAAGCATGGGAGCTTTTTTTGGCCTGCCCTTCTGGATATTACGTGAGGCCGCCCAACAGCAGCAGCAACAACAGTTGCGCCAAGCTGCTGCTGCCCCACCTGAGGATGCACAGGCCAGAAGGGGCCAGCGCATGGAAGTCCGTCGGCGCAGGAGATACCTCCCAAACAGGGTCTACAGACACAGGGTCATCTACCTCGACATGTCTGAGCGGCAGTGCCAAAGGCGGCTCCGACTTTCGCGAGAGGTAGTGGCTGACATCTGCGCAATGCTGCAGCAAGACCTGGAGCCCAGAGGAGCAGCTGGACACCCCTTATCAGTGGCCGTCAAAGTCACCATCGCACTCAACTTTTTTGCCTCATGCTCATTCCAGGGGTCAGCAGCAGACATCAGCGGCATCTCACAGGCGGCCGCACACACCTGCATCAAGCGGGTAACAGATGGCCTCTTTGCCATCGCGCACAATCACATCCATTTCACCAAGGATCTAGCAAGTGTCATGGCGAGAGCGGTTGGATTTGCGAATCTTGCAGGCTTTCCAAGGGTGCAGGGCATCGTTGATTGCACACATGTGGCCCTTAAGGCTCCCCATCGCAATCCTGGTATATTTGTCAGCCGCAAGGGCTTCCACTCCCTCAATGTTCAGCTGATGTGTAACCACAAGAAGGAAATTTTGCATGTTTGTGCCAAGTACCCTGGCAGTTGCCATGACTCCCTCATACTGCGCCAGTCTACTGTGCCTCCGCTCTTCAGTCCGCCAGACCAACTTAATGGATGGCTACTTGGAGACAAGAGCTATCCCTTGAGGACGTGGCTATTGACGCCGCTGAGGAGCCCATCCAACGCAGCGGAGGAGAACTACAACTCCAGCCACCTTTCCACCAGAGCCATGATCGAGCAGACCATTGGTCTGCTGAAGATGCGCTTCAGATGCCTGGATAGATCAGGTGGAGCCCTGCAATACTCAGCAGCCAGGGTCCCCAGAATCGTTGTGGTTTGCTGTGTGCTTCACAACATGGCGCAGCGTCGTGGCTTGCAGATGGCCGAGGACCAAGTGGCTCCTGACATATCCTCCTCAGATGAGGAGGAGGAGGAGGAGAGTGAAGACGAACATCTTGCAGAGGCTCATCAACCAGCGGCAGCAGTGCGCGAGAACATTGGTGGCCGGCATGCAAGGAACGCGCTTATATTGGCCAGATTTGCTGAGCCTCGCCCATGAGGGACTATTGCCTCGCATCCTTTTACCTGAGCACTGACAATAGCCAGGAAGCAGCTGAGTTCTAGCGATGTGACCACCATACTGACCTCAAAGTGAAAGTCCCATTCGCGAAATGACACACGCCACAACTACAGCAGTAGCCAACAGATGTTTTAATCACATTATTCTGATGGCTTTCAACCATAACACATTAAATTCCACCCAAGTGACTACCCTTGTGACTATTTGTGCAGTTTATTTCTCTTACGCGTGCTCCTACATAGTGGTACCCCAGTGGCATCAGCAGATGTGGAGGCCCCTTGCTCACTTCCTTGCTGCTCCTGTCTGGACACCTTTGGCGGGCGTCCTCTGGGGTTGCGAGCCTGTAAGGGCAGCGCAGCAGTCTGCTGCTCCTGCGGCTGTGCAGGGGTTGAGACGCCGATCTCACTTGGGTGCTGACTCAGGTGGGGCTCTGACCGAGGACTTGTTAGTGGCATGGAAGTTTGAGTGCTTGGAGAGGAGCCCCCACCTCCTTGTTCTCTGCCAACTTCATCCCTCTCATGGGTCCGGTCCCCCTCAGCGCTTGCAAGTGGCGAGAGAGCACCTTGCTGCACATCAGGGGAGCCATGGGGACCCGTGTCGGGACTGGCAGTCCTTCTCAGAGGGACTGCCATGAAGGCCTGGTTTCTCAGTTCAATAGCTGTGCATCGCTCCTCCAGAGATGTCAGTCTAGTCTGAACACTCACCATGTTTTCAACACTCGCGCGACGTATCTCCTCCATGGCCGTAGCCAGCCTTTCCACGGAGGTTGCCATCCTTTCCGTGGTAATGCCTTGATGCGCCAATGACTCCACATAGGCTCTGCTCGTGTTAGCGGCGGACTGGTCCATTCGCTCCACACTCGCAGCAGCCCTGGAGACAAAACCTGCCAGAGACTCCTGCATATTTTCCTGGAGTGCCATCACCGCTGACACTGTGGATGGACCCAGAGGCAGAGGGTCGACATGCAGCTGAGCCGAGCTGGGAGAGTGCTGCGCCCTCCGACTAGGACTCTCCACTGCTGTCCCTGTCTCCACCATCTGCTGAGGCTCACTTGTGAGCTGTGATACACCAGGTGACGACACTACTCTATGTCCCGAAGGTCCCACCGAGGTGTCAGTGTCTGCGCTGGTGCTGGGTGCGTTGCGTTCTGCTGACGCTGCGCCCTCAGAGGTTGCAGCTTCCTCTGAGGAGTCTGGTAGCTGAGGCTGAACCTCCTCCTGCGTCCTGGAGACGGGAGCTTGCGATGGACCTGTGGGGGAGTAAAGGAAAGTGTCAGAGATGAGAGGCCAGGGTTACCTGCACAGTGCTTATCGCAGATGATCAGAGGTCCATCTGTTAGAGCTTCCAAGTCATTATCAGCGAGTCATGCAATGCAATTGAGAGAGTTGGAAAACTCTTCTGTCACCAGCTTGCTCTGCTGCACCGGTCTCTCCGTCCCCCACTTGTGTGTCGTCCTGGATGCCGACGATCTCCAGGACCGCCTCCTCCCATGGGGTCAGCTGGGCTAAGGAGGCTGCCCCTCCCCCTGTCTTGGCTCGCTCTGCTCGGTTGTGAGCTCTCTTTTCCTGCAATGGGGGAAGACAAGTGGAGTTTGAGCGACAATGAATGAGTGAGTGTAGAGAATCGATGGCATAGATGCTTAGAAGGAGAGAAAGATGGAGTGAGATGGCAAGACCAAGGGCCCTCCCTATGTGATGTATGTTGCTTTCATAGCATGACAGTGATAGGGAGTGTGATGGCTGCATAGTCCATTAGTTAGGTGAATGTGATCATAGAGAGAAAGGGAGTGGGAAACGGTGCATGGATGTCAGTGTCAAGTGGGATGTGGAGGAAGAGATTGGTAAAGCTGAGAGCTGGTGAGGAAAGGCAATGGGGATCAGATTAAGAGTGATGGGAACATCATACTCACTTTTCCAGTGCGCAGAAGGTCATGGAAGCGTTTGCGACATTGGGTCCATGTTCTGATGGTATTGCTGGTGGCATTCACCTGCTCTGCCACCCTCAGCCACACAGCCTTGGTTTGCTGGGGTGGCTTCTTCCTCCCCGAGGAGGGGAAGAGCACCTCCCTGCTCTCTTTAGCTCCCTCCACCAATGCCTGGAGGGCTGCCTCGTCAAATCTGGGGGATGCCTTCCTCCGATGTGTCGCCATGACTGATGATGTTCGCAGCAGCTGCCAGGGCCAGAAGCTTGGCAGTCTGCAGAAGTGAGCAAGGCTTGTGGAAGCCCTTAAATAAAGCAGCAGTGATGATGTCATCGGAGGCGAGCTTCCCACCTGAAAAGCTCTCAGGCTAGGGGTTCCCTCTCTTTTCATTGGACCCAAAAAAAAGAAACAATTTCACAAATAAGGTGACAACAACCCAATTACCCTTTTAAATAACCCTCCACCAATCAAATTAAAATTTGGTTGTCCCGATTAACAATGCACTCCAGTCCCCGCGGCGCCCACCGGTCACGAAAGAGCTAGGGGTTCCCACTCGTGGGGAATCAATTGGGCTATTAAATCAAAATTGCATCAGTTTCCCACATCGTTCAGAATTCGTGTGGGAAACACGAAGGGCTGGATTTTGCTACGGGGGCGGGTTGGAGTCGTGTTCCCCACATTTCCTGTTTCCCAAACGAATTCTGCACGATGTGGGAAATTGATGCAATTTTGATTTAACAGCCCAATTGATTCCCCACGTGTGGGAACCCCTAGCCAGAGAGCTATTAAGGTGGGAAGCTCGCCTCTGATGGCAGCACGGCGGCGTAGTGGTTGGCACTGTTGCGTCACAGCGCCAGAGACCCGGGTTCGAATCCGGCCTCGGGTGACTGTCTCTGTGGAGTTTGCACATTCTCCCCGTGTTTGCGTGGGTTTCCTTCGGGAGCTCCGGTTTCCTCCCACTAGTCCAAAGATGTGCAAGTTAGCCCGGGGGGTCCTCACGGCGGGGGATGTTTGCCCGGGTTGGCCGGGCGGCATTTGAACGCCTTTCACTCCCGACTCCCGTGTCCGATTTCATTCGCGGACAGCTCGTTGGAAAGCCCCGGCGCGGGCGCACACTATATTGCCAGGCTGGCCCCAGGCGAGTTCGGGAAAGTGTCGCCATCCCGTACCGGCTGCCGAGCCATCGGTCAGCGGCAGCTTATCAGGGATAACTTCGGGAAGGAAAGTCCGATCTGGTCGGGGACAAGGGCAGCTGAACGGGGTGGCGGGGCCGCACAGAGCAGTACTGCGCTTGTGTAGCTGCCCCTTTCGCCGGCCGAGGTACAGCCGTTGGCTGGAGACCGCTTTCCGACCATTGTGAGGGCGGGGCGAGGGGCAGCCTGCACGCGCCGGCTGCCAGAGCAAGCCAGGGGCAAGGGGAATCCAAAGGGACCTGAACAGAGTCGGTCCGACACCGGGAAGCCGGCTGCCCGACGCTCCGAATCGAGCCGGGGGTTTTCGTGTGTGTTACATGGCGGGCATTTGGACCCGGTTGCCTGGGAACGGGTCCGCAACGGCGGGAGATTGCCTGGGTTTGGCCGGCCGGCAGTCGAACGCCTTTCGCTCCGGACTCCCGTGTCCGATTTCGGTCAGGGAGGGCTCGTTCGAAAGCCCCGGCGCTGGCGCACACTATATTATCGGACTGCATCCCGGTAAGTTCGGAAAAGTGTCGCAGTCCCGTACCGGCTGCCGTGCCATCGGTCAGCGGCAGCTTATCGGGGTTAACTTCGGGAAGGAAAGTCCGATCCGGTCGGGTTCAACTGAGACAGAACGGGGCGGCACGGCTGCACAGACCAGTACCACACTTGTGTAGCTGCCGCTTTCCCCGGCCGAGGCACAGCCGTTGGCTGGAGACCGCTTTCCGACTGCTGAGCCGGTGCCGCGGGGACCCACCTTAACGCGCCGGTAGTCCGAGCAAGCCACGGGCAAGGGGCATCCAAGGATACCGGAACGGAGTCGGTCCGACACCGGAAAGCTTGTTCTCCGTCGCTCCGAATCGAGCCCGGGGTTTTCGTGCGTGTAACTGGGCGGTCATTTGGACCCGGTTGCCTGGGAGCGGGTCCGCAACGGCGAGTGATTGCCTGGGTTTGGCCGGCCGGCAGTCGAACGCCTTTCGCTCCGGACTCCCGTGTCCGATTTCGGTCAGGGAAGGCTCGTTGGAAAGCCCCGGCGCTGCCGCACACTATATTATCGGACTGGATCCCGGCAAGTTCGGGAAAGTGTCGCGGGCCCGTACCGGCTGCCGTGCCGTCGGTCAGCGGCAGCTTATCGGGGTTAACTTCGGGAAGGAAAGTCCGATCCGGTCGGGGTCAACGGCAGCTGAACGGGGTGGCGTGGCCGCACGGAGCAGTACCGGGCTTCTGTAGCTGCTGCTTTTCCCGGCCGAGGTACAGCCGTTGGCTGGAGACCGCTTTCCGACCTCTGAGAGGCCGGGGCGGGGCTCGGCCTGCACGCGCCGGCTGCCAGAGCAAGCCAGGGGCAAGGGGCATCCAACGGTACCAGAGCGGAGTCGGTCCGACACAGGGAAGCCGGGTGCACGTCGCTCCGAGTCGAGCCCGGGGTTATCGTGTAAACAACGCGGCGGGCATTTGGACCCGGTTGCACAGCACCAGTCGAAAGCCTTTCGCTCCCGACTCCCGTGTCCGATTTCGGTCCGGGACGGCTCGTTGGAAAGCCCCGGCGCTAGCGCACACTATATTGCCAGGCTAGCCCCGGGCGAGTTCGGGAAATTGTCGCAGTCCCGTACCGGCTGCCGGGCCATCGGTCAGCGGCAGCTTATCGGGGATAACTTCGGGAAGGAAAGTCCAATCCGGTCGGAGACAACGGCAGCTGAACGGGGTGGCGGGGCCGCACAGAGCAGCACCGGGCTTGTGTAGCTGCCCCTTTTCGTGGCCGAGGTACAGCCGTTGGCTGGAGACCGCTTTCCGACCACTGAGAGGGCGGGGCGAGGGGCAGCCTACAGGCGCCGGCTGCCAGAGCAAGCCAGGGGCAAGGGGCATCCAACGGTACCGGAACAGACTCTGTCCGACACCGGGAAGCCGGGTGCCCGTTGCTCGGAAGCGAGCCCGGGGTTTTCGTGTGTAACTAGGCGGGCCTTTGGACCCGGTTCGGCCGGGCGGCAGTGGAACACACAGACACTCGCATACACTGAGAGAGACAGAGAGAAGAGAAAGATACACAGAGTGAGAAAGACAAAGTCAACTGAGTAACTGAAATTTGAAAGCTGACAACTGTGCAACCAAACGCCAGAGGGACAAATGAGTAACCAAGGAGGCAACTCAATAACTGAATGCTTGGCATTCACATTGGGGACGGAAGTCCGATGGGAATGGATTCGGCCGCCTTACCGGGGCGTCGGGTGCTGCTTTCCCGCTTGGGGAACCGAGTTGGGGTCGTCAAATGGCCTTGTGCATTGTCTGAACACTGGTTATTGAGTTGTCAAGGTAGGAAATCATAGACCAAAAGGGCAACTCATTAACTGAAATTTTGAACATCGACAACTGGATAACCAAAAGTCAGAGCGACAAATGAGTGACCAAGGAGGCAACTCAGTAACTGAAATTTCAATGTGGCAACTGGATAACCAAAGGGACAACTCGATAACTGTAGTTTCAAGGAGGCAACTCATTAACTGAATACTTGGCATTCACATTGGGGACGGAAGTCCGATGGGAATGGATTCGGCCGCCTTACCGGGGCTTCGGGTGCTGCTTTCCTGCTTGGGGAACCGAGTTGGGGTCGCCAAATGGCCTTGTGCATTGTCTGAAACACTGGTTAATGAGTTGTCAAGGTAGCAAATCATAAACCAAATTGGCAACTCATTAACTGACATTTGTATATCGACAACTAGATAACCAAAAGTCAGGGCGACAACTGGTTAACCAAAGACACAACTCATTAACTGAAATTTCAAAGAGGCAACTCATTAACTGAAATTTGAACATCGACAACTGGGTAACCAAAAGTCAGAGCGACAAATGATTAACCAAGGAGGCAACTCATTAACTGAATACTTGGCATTCACATTGGGGACGGAGGTCGGATGGGAATGGATTCGGCCACCTTACCGGGGCTTCGGGTGCTGCTTTCCCGCTTGGGGAACCGAGCTGGGGTCGGCAAATGGCCTTGTGCATTGTCTGAAACACTGGTTAATGAGTTGTCAAGGTAGCAAATCATTAAACCAAAAGGGCAACTCATTAACTTAAATTTTGTATATCGACAACTGGTTAACCAAAAGTCAGAGCGACAAATGATAAACCAAGGAGGCAACTCATTAACTGAATACTTGGCATTCACATTGGGGACGGAAGTCCGATGGGAATGGATTCGGCCGCCTTACCGGGGCTTCGGGTGCTGCTTTCCCGCTTGGGGAACCGAGTTGGGGTCGTCAAATGGCCTTGTGCATTGTCTGAAACACTGGTTAATGAGTTGTCAAGGTAGCAAATCATAAACCAAAAGGGCAACTCATTAACTGAAATTTGTATATCGACATCTGGATAACCAAAAGTCAGAGCGACAACTGGGTAACCAAAGACACAACTCATTAACTGAAATTTCAAAGAGGCAACTCATTAACTGAAATTTGAACATCGACAACTGGATAACCAAAAGTCAGAGTGACAAATCAGTAACCAAGGTGGCAACTCAATAACTGAAATTTGAACATCGACAACTGGTTAACCAAAAGTCAGAGCGACAAATGAATAACCAAGGAGGCAACTCATTAACTGAATACTTGGCATTCACATTGGGGACGGAAGTCGGATGGGAATGGATTCGGCCGCCTTACCGGGGCTTCGGGTGCAGCTTTCTCGCTTGGGGAACCGAGCTGGGGTCGGCAAATGGCCTTGTGCATTTTCTAAAACACTGGTTACTGAGTTGTCAAGGTAGCAAATCATAAACCAAAAGGGCAACTCATTAACTGAAACTTGAACATCGACAACTGGGTCACCAAAAGTCAGAGCGACAAATAAGTAACCAAGGTGGCAACTCATTAACTGAAATTTGAACATCGACAACTGGGTAACCAAAAGTCAGAGCGACAAATGATTAACCAAGGTGGCAACTCATGAACTGAAATTTGAACATCGACAACTGGTTAACCAAAAGTCAGAGTGACAAATGATAAACCAAGGTGGCAACTCATAAACTGAAATTATAAAATTGACAACTGGATAACCAAAAGTGGGAACTCAGGTCTGCAGAGACCGACCCGGGCTGCCGTCCAACCGACTTTTAACCCTTTTTGGGTGGAAATTTCTTTCCATTTTGAACCAATTTTCGGGTTTTTGGTCGGGCTTAAAAGCGGCAGCCTGACGCCCGGCAGAGGCCGGGGCTTCGGCTCCCTTGCGTAAGGGACCGTATCCGAAACGATTAAAGCCGAAAAATCCGAGTTCAGGGCGGAAATTTTTTTTCCCGAAATCGGCCGAAAATTAAAAAAATTCTCCTTTGCCGCCTAGCAGGGCGGCATTCGAACGGGCACGGGAAGCCGCGTCTAACGGTGTAAAAGCGGCTTGGCTCCGACGCGGGAGTGCGGAGATATGGCCGTTCAAAGTTGTACCGGAAGTACGGAAGGAGAAAGATTTTGACCGCCTCTGGCCGAAAAAAGTGCCGGTGGTCGTTCACAAAAGTCAAATCCGTCCCGCTGATTTGACACTTGTCATTTCTGGCAGGGGGGATTGGCGGGGTACCTGGAGAATGGTAGGAGGTGGTTTCTCGAGACTTGGTCTGTTTTCCAGATTACTGTCTAGGGCCTCCAGGTCTGCAGAGACCGACCCGGGCTGCCGTCCAACCGACATTTAACCCTTTTTGGGTGGAAATTTATTTCCATTTTTAACCAATTTTTGGATTTTTGGTCGGGCTTAAAAACGGCAGCCTGACGCCCGGCAGAGGCCGGGGCTTCGGCTCCCTTGCGTAAGGGACCGTATACGAAACGATTAATGCCGAAAAATCCGAGTTCAGAGCGGAATTTTTTTTCCCGAAATCGGCCGAAAATTAAATAATTTCTCCTTTGCCGCCGAGCAGGGCGGCATTCGAACGGGCACGGGAAGCCGCGTCTAATGGTGTAAAAACAGCTTGGCTCCGACGTGGGAGTGTGGAGATATGGCCGTTCAAATTTGTACCGGAAGTACGGAAGGAGAAAGATTTGACCGCCTTTTGCGGGCCTCCGGTGATGCTTTCCGGCGTGGGAAAGTGAGTTGCTCCCGGCAAATTGACATGTGCATTTTACGATTTCGAGACATGATTAACCAAAACACGGAAGTCCGATGGGAAAAGATTCGGGCCCTTTAAGCGGGCCTCCGGTGATGCTTTCCGGCTTGGGAAAGTGAGTTGCTCCAGGCAAATTGACATGTGCATTTAACGATTTCGAGACATGATTAACCAAAATACGGAAGTCCGATGGGAAAAGATTCGGGCCCTTTAAGCGGGCCTCGGATGATGCTTTCCGGCTTGGGAAAGTGAGTTGCTCCCGCCAAATTGACATGTGTCATTTCTGGCAAGTGTCTCCGAACATAGTTTATGAGTTGGAGTTCGGGAAATCATAAACCAAGACGGAAGTCCCGATGAAGAAAAAAAACGGGCCATTTGCGGTGATTTGGGTGCTCCTAGTCAGATAGAGGTGGCCGTTTGACCCGCTGATTTGACACTTGTCATTTCTGGCAGGGGGAGTTGGCGGGGTACCTGGAGAATGGTAGGAGGTGGTTTTTCGAGACTTGGTCTGTTTTCCAGATTACTGTCTAGGGCCTCCAGGTCTGCAGAGACCGACCCGGGCTGCCGTCCAACCGACTTTTAACCCTTTTTGGGTGGAAATTTATTTCCATTTTTAACCAATTTTCGGGTTTTTGGTCCGGCTTAAAAAACGGCAGCCTGATGCCTGGCAGAGGCCGGGGCTTCGGCTCCCCTTGCGTAAGGAACCGTATTCAACCCGATTAAGCCCCGAAAATGGATCCAAATGTCGGCCGACCAAGTAAGCTTGCTGGGGAGAGAGACTAAGTGCCGGGCTGGGCACCTCATTAACCAGTGAAAAGTTTTGGTTGCTGGAGAGACTAAGTCCGAGTCTGGGCACATCATTAACCATAAATGAAAAAGGCGAGGCCGAGTCTGGAGCATGGCTAACTGATTAGCCAAATTGGCAAGGCCCGGGCTGAAAGTGAGTGAGCGACCCGTGGCCAGGGGGCTGGATGGCGGGAGAGAATCTAACCCCCAAAATATGGAAGTCCGATGAGAAAATATTCGGCCGCCTTTTGCGGGCCTCGGGTGTTGCTTCCCGGCCTGGGAAAGCGAGTTGCTCCCGGCAAATTGACATGTGCATTTAATGATTTCGAGACATCATTAACCAAAACACGGACATCCGATGGGAAAATATTAGGGCCCTTCAAGCGGGCCTCCGGTGATGCTTTCCGGCTTGGGAAAGTGAGTTGCTCCCGCCAAATTGACATGTGCATTTAACGATTTCGAGACATGATTAACCAAAACGCGGAAGTCCGATGAGAAAAGATTCGGCCGCTTCACGCGGGCCTCGGTTGATGCTTTCCGGCTTGGGAAAGTGAGTTGCTACCGCCAAATTGACATGTGTCATTTCTGGCAAGTGTCTCAGAACATAGTTAATGAGTTGGAGTTTGGGAAATCATTAACCTAGTCGGAAGTCCCGATGAAGAAAAAAAAAAGTGCCATTTGCGGCGATTTGGGTGCTCCTGGTCGGATAGAGGTGGCCGTTTGACCCGCTGATTTGACACTTGTCATTTCTGGCAGGGGGGGTTGGCGGGGTGCCCGGAGATTTTCGGGAACACGATTTTCAGAACAAAATTCACTCAGCGGGAGCACTTTGAAAAGGCCCGAAAAGTGTTACTTTGCTAAAAGGCTCATTTTATGAATATAGAGACCTTTCAAAGAGTATTGGAAAGTCATATTAAATTGGTTTTGTGGCTTTTATGACTTAATGACAAAAACTCTAAGTGTGAATCTGAAATCGTAGACAGACAGCAGAAACATATAAATGATTCCAGCGTCGAAGTTTCATTTGCTGTCTGTCACACAGGTGCCTCTGAACCGGTCAGGGCCTGTGACCCCACTGAGCTTGTGTTTTATGGCTTATGCACACGCAGTGTTTGCACCAAGTTCCCCTGTGTTGTGCGCTCAGTGGGCCCGTCCAAGACAGCAGAAACAAGATGTACATGCCAGCGTCTTTAAAGTTTCATTTGTTGTCTTTTCACACAGGTGCCTCTGAACCGGTCAGGGCCTGTGACCCCACTGAGTAGTTTGATGGTGCTAATGCACACGCAGTGTTTGTCAAAGTTCCACTGTGTTGTGCGCTCAGTGGGTCCGTCTAAAATGACAAGACAGCAGAAACATTCCAGCGAGTTTCATTTGTTGTCTTGTCACACAGGTGCCTCTGAACGGGTCAGGGCCTGTGACCCCACTGAGTTGTTTACTGGGGCTAATGCACAAGCAGTGTTTGTCAGATTCCACTGTGTTGTGCGCTCAGTGGGTCCGTCTAAAATGACAAGACAGCAGAAACATTCCAGCGAGTTTCATTTGTTGTCTTGTCACACAGGTGCCTCTGAACGGGTCAGGGCCTGTGACCCCACTGAGTTGTTTACTGGGGCTAATGCGCAAGCAGTGTTTGTCAGATTCCACTGTGTTGTGCGCTCAGAGGGTCCGTCTAAAATGACAAGACAGCAGAAACATTCCAGCGAGTTTCATTTGTTGTCTTGTCACACAGGTGCCTCTGAACGGGTCAGGGCCTGTGACCCCACTGAGTTGTTTACTGGGGCTAATGCACAAGCAGTAGAGTTCCACTGTGTTGTGCGCACAGTGGGTCCATCTAAAATGACAAGACAGCAGAAACATTCCAGCGAGTTTCATTTGTTGTCTTGTCACACAGGTGCCTCTGAGTGGGTCAGGGCCTGTGACCCCATTGAGCTTTGTGAGCAACGTATGCACACGCAGTGTTTGCAACGAGATTCCCCTGTGTCGTGCGCTCAGTGGGCCCGTACGACCGATTTGGTGACTGGCGTCCGTAGTGGGAGTCCCCGGGCCGGCCCAGTATAGAGAGAGGCTGGTGTTCAGGCTATTTCAGGGT